>NC_067116.1:41836627-41916627 GCF_021347895.1 Acanthochromis polyacanthus | reverse complement strand
CAATTATATATTTTTGCAGACTGAAATATAGCAAAACTGAGAATTTTTACAGTTTAATGTCGCAGAGGAACAAATGACTATGTAAAAATACACTGTTTCTGTGCACTTTATGTACACTTTAAGTCAGTCAACACGTAAATCTAAATTTTTTTCTATAATTTTACTGAACATTATCCGTAAATTAAAAATGTGTAAAATATCAGCCTTTTATATACATAATTTTTATTTCAAATAGCAGCCAATATCTGTCAAAGAACATTTTTTGAATGATTTAAACACAGAAAAAAGTTATTTTACAGTCAAACACTGTAAAAAAATGAATTTCTATTTTCAAAACTACCGATTTTTGATACGGACAGCTGTGAACATTTTCACTTTTGACCAGTTTTTGATGTGCTACATGTAACTTCATATTATTCTTTTTTTAAATATTATTTTTTTTGGTCTTTTCTAGGCTTTATTGGATAGGAGAGCTAGAAAATGGGGAGAAGACATGCAGCAAAGGGCCGCAAGCGGGAATCGAACCCGCCCCTGTTCATGGTTCATCTGCTTAACCCACTGAGCTATACAGGCATCCAAACTTCATATTATTCTGTGATTTTACTAGTTATTTATTGTAATTTAACAAAACAAGACAATTTAATATGATAACAGTGATGTATTAATTTAAAAATATATATATTTATTTTAAAATTTTAATCAACTTTTTCAGTCTTTTAAAATTAGAGGAAATATCTGTTAAAAAACAAATTTAAATGCAGTAAATTGCAATGTTATTAGACTTCATAGTACTCTATTATAAAACTTTTTGTCTGTGGTTTAATTGCTTAAATTCTGCAATTTAACAAAACAAGAAAAATCTGTAAACAGTAAATTGTTGAAAACATTTAGTTAAGTGAGAAATAATGTTAATTATATTTATAGTGTAAGCATGTTTTTCTTACTGCCATCTTCTCTCATGAAAAGCCCAAAACCAACAATGAAACCAACACGCACACACATGAAGAAAAAAAAACCTCACAAGCACATGAAGCTGTAATAATATGCAACTACAACGTAAAAATATATTACTTATACAGTTTGGTTTACTGCAGACAGGAGAGGAAAGTCTGATGTATTGTGAGTTTTTGCATTTTAACGGGATTCACTGACAACCAAACTTTGAAATGATGGCAGCTTAATCCTTTAAGACGCAGACAGAAAGCATCACCTTCCTATAGAGAGAAAACACAGTTCAAGACAAAAACTTATGCGTCATATTTACATAAAATGGCAACTCCAGTCATTGCTTTTTACACTCAGAAAACCTTTCTCTTTGCCTTCTGTTGCAGATGCAGCCCGTCCACTGAGCACTCTGAAGCTCCCATGTCCCTAAAAGCACATCGCCGCTAATTTCACCTTGACTCCGCTGAAAGTCAACGGCAATAAAAATGACCCCGAGGCGCGTTTCCGAAGCCAGAAACCCAAAGCGAGGCAGGGAAATTGTCGCCGGGCAGAAGAAGGTGACGGACTCTTGCATTAATCATGTCTAATGTGAGCTATTTGACCCCGGCTTTTATCCGAAAGTACAGCGAGGATGCCGCAGAGAGAGACAGGTGAGGATCCTCTCTCCTGCCTCGGAGATGGACAAAAAGGAGAACATTTTAAAGTCAGATGCCTCGAAAAGTGACAGGCTGACATTTGCTTTTCAGCGTGGCTGGTTGTGGGGAGAGGAGATTGGCAGTTGGGCAGCCAGAACAGGCTGGCAGGATGGGAGAGGAGATGGCAGGGGTCCTCTCTCTCCAGACATCTTTCCTGGCAGTTAGCACGCATGTGTGTGTGCGTGCAGGTGTGTGTGTGTGTGTGTGTGTGTGTTTATAGCGCAAGTCTGCAACTGTGTAGGCGTGTGCGTATCCGTGCGCTTTGTGTGCATGCTTCCCTGCGAGTGTGCGCTTTCGAGGCATGTGTGTGCACGCTCCCCTTTTTCTGTGTGTGTTTGCCTGTAAGCCTCCATAAAAGACGCCTTTCCTGGCAGCTGGCAGCTCTGCTTGGCAGTCGGTTTGCCAAGTTTCGCCTGTTGCTTAGCAACATCCAAACTCCCCAAAATCATCAGCCAGCAAAGGAGACCTGGCCTGTGCTTGATGCCAGCTACCCCTTCCTCCCCATCACTAAAACTTCAATCCCCCCACAAGTCCCCGCTCGATGCCAGGATTGCCGCATAGCTCTTTTTTGGCACAGCAGGTTCTGGGCAGCCCACACTCTGTCAGCTGTGGTTGTTTATGGCTCTGATCACAGGTAAATTAAGGCTGGAGGTCTTCAGACTTAAAAAAGACCAAAACAAAAGGAAGAGTTCTGGCCTTTTCCTCTGTCCGAAAACAGAAAAAAGATCCACGGATCAGGTGTCATTCAGGCATCAGTTCAGCAGTGGAACCACATTTATGCTTTTATGCTTTTACTTTTTCCTGCTCACATTTACAGAAATTGTTGTTGGATTCAAACCGTGGCCGCATGTTTCTTTCAATAACTTGGTGGTAAGATGCAAATGTTTCAAACTCACACTGTAAAAACTGTATTTCAGTTGTCGTTGAAGTAAAGCGCGTCTAAATGTATCTTTTTGTTTCGATAAAGGTAGTTAACCTTAGTTGATTCTTAATTTAAACTTTGTCCTTTTAAAACAACATTCTAGTTTTGGGAAAGGTGCAAAAATTGGGTTTACTTCTTTGACACTGTGCATCTGAGATCCACATTTCTTCAAATTCCTCCGCTGCAACTCAACCTCCAGTACATTTACACAGTAATGAATAAGTAAGATAAAGCAATTCTGATGATAAAATCATGTGTTGCATTTTACTTTTCTGTAAAAATAAATGATTAAGTTGGAAAATGGGAAATTTCAAGTTAATTTGTCTTAAAAAACCGAGTCGCAGCAATGACTGTTAATTTGAGAGGAATCAAATGAAGTACATTAAAATTATCAGTCATCTTCTTTTGGATAAACCAAATTCCTTTATGTGTTACCAAATGAAGCAATTCATTTAAGTGGGAACAACAATTTTCATTTTGCAGCGCATGGGAATATTTATGATTTGGAAAATTAAGCAGCAATTAACAGAGAACACACAAGATGATCAGACAAACTAAATTCTAACTAATGCCAGTTTAAATAATAACAGTTCTGACTACAATAAAACAAATATGAATGATAGAAACCATAGACTCTTGATGATGCATCATTTTGATGACTTTCTTCATTTATCAGTTTATTGATCTATAAAATTTCTTGAAATAATAATAAAAAAACCATTTCCCAGAGCTTAGGACGACAAACTGTGCCGTAGATTTATACAAAACAACACAGAGTTACCACCATAAGAGACTGAATAAACCAGCATAAACTTACATTCAAGATGCTTTATTGAAAGATTTAGAAAGTCTGTTTTCATCCCTGTAAGCTCTGCATACAACAAAATTAGCAGCGCTACTCTTCTTGGTGCATAGAACATGCAAATATTCACACAAATCCACAGCACATTCAGTAATCAAGCAATACGATAAATATAAAAGCAAAAAAATAGAAGATAAACATTAAACATAAAGCTAACATGTTGTACCAGACTTCAGTAGCAACACAAAGTGTAGACATATTTAGTTTGGTGTCTTTAACCCCAATAAGTCGCTTACCTTGAAGAATATAAACTCTATTTTGAATAAAAATTGCTTTACAAGGATAAAAAAAACAAAACTTTATTGTAATTGTTGCTTGGCCACCGTGAACTTTTTTTTCTGGCTGAAACCGTTCGAATTTTGCTTCATTTTGCAGTCCTTGAGCATGTGTGCGCTTGTGTGTGGTCTGGTGTGCGGTTTTCGGTGGGTGTTGTTTGGCAGCTGTTAGCAGATGAAAGGGATTCAGGGGACTTGGCACACTGCACTTGTTGTGAGTGAATGTGGAGAGACATTGTGGTACGCTCTGTGTGTGTGATTCTGTGCGTGTGTGTGTGTTTGCGTGCACGTCTCACCATAACGTAGTGTCTCTGGATCTCTGTCTTCTCTGTGGCCAGTTTCTCACACTCCAGCTTCAAACTGCAACACAGAAGAAAGGAATGCAGACGATATGGATGCGTTTGATTTGCATCATACTCATAAAACACACAATGCAATTAGCGACATGACATCGAATCCCTCCCAGCTCTCGTCCTCCCCCATCACTCACTGGGGAGGGCGAGGGGAGCAGGGTGACTGGGGTGCTGACAGCCCATTATCACCTCAGAGCAGAGCAGAAATAGACGAAGTCACGCTTGGGGCCTGAAATCCAGCCAAGACTGCAGGCGGGCACATCCAAGGTGTCTTTTCCCCTTTTTCTCTTTCTCTCTCTGGACATTTTTCCAATATATATATATCCATGTGCCTGCCTTCTATGCCTCCTCATTTTGCTGCTTTTTCCCAAATTACGAATTGGTTTGCCCGCTCCCTCTACTGTCACCTTTCACTTTGCCAAGTTTCACTAAAGCTGAAGCTTTAAGTGGGTCAAATGTGCCAATTCTGCTTGGAAATGCAATAAATCTGCACTTTTTTTCCCCCCTCTTCTCACATTTAGGACACGACCTGCTGCTCAGTTTGGAAGCATCTCAGGTTGAAACAGTTGAGCTGAACCTGGCGTTGATCTGCTTTCCATCCATTTTCTATGCACCGATTTATCCTGCGTAGCATCGTGGAGGGGCTTGGAGTCTATCCCAGCTGACTTAAGGCGAAAGCAGTTTCACCCAACCAACCAACAACCGGGCACACGCTTACATTCACAGCTACAAGGAACAAGAATCCCTTAAGCATGCGGGATCGACTGATATGGGTTTTTGGGGCCGATGTCGATTGCTGGCAAGTAAGAAAGCGCGATGGCCGATATTGAGTGTAATGTTTTAACGGCATGTGACAGCAGAGAACCCGTCATTCATAACTAGGTTTCTTCATTAATAAGGGTGACAATAACTGAAAATGTAAAATAGAAATAGTAGCGATTAAATTAGATCCTCTGTTTATGTAGGATTAACTGTCTCCTGCATTTACATCTGTTGTTCTTCTGTCTTCCGTATATTTTACTGCTCTGTCACTTCTATATTCCATAAAAGTTCATATCTCAAAGCATTATTCTTTGTTATTTTCCAGACTCTGTGTCAGGTTAATCTCTGGCTTCCTTCTAACTTAGCTGCTAGCCGTTAGCATAGCCTTAGCCACTGTGAGAGAAGCTAATTTCCCGGTTTATGGCAGCAGTTTGTGTTTCTTGTTGAGTTTTTACTGCTTGAGAGACATTTCTGAGCTTTTAATTCATCAATAAGCTGTCAACAATCTGTAAAACACCAAATATCGGCTGATTATCCATCTACAAGCATGCTTTTCATGAAGTCCAATGAGCACCCACACTTCTCCACGCATGCCAAGATTCAAACCTTCCAGCTGTGAGGCTACAGTGCTAACCGCTGCACTGCACCGCTATGGTGTTCAGTCTCTCTCATACAAGCGTGTCCAGCAGCCAAACAGCTCTCCAAGTGTCCTATATTTCTGTCTGTCCTCTGCGTCCGCCCAAACCCACACCAGTCCCCCGGTGTCTTCTAAAATTGGATAATGTCAGTAGCTGGATTTGCAAACATGCACACTCCATTTCTAAATGTGTTCACGTCCAAGCGCACCAACACCTCCCTCGTCACCCCCCCACAGTCAGAAATACACCCTGCCCTACCTCCGACTCCCCCCTTCCTTCCTTCCTTCCTTCCATCGTTTTTTTTTTTTTTTCATATCTGGAGGCCTCCGGCAGTTTTGAGTTGTTTGCAGGCGGCGGATAGATTGATTGCGGGGGTTGCGTTGAGGTGGTGGGACGTTGGCAGTCGGGTGGGGTGGGGGGGGTGCCGCTTGGTGGAGGGAAAATTAGAATATGATTAATATCGCAACATTACCCCCAGCCGCAACAGGTAATAACGGCCCCCATCCGCTGCATTTCTCCAGCGCCGCGTGCACACACACACGTAATTGGCTCATTTATCATTGCCAGCCAGTTGAGGAGGAGGAGGAGGAGAGGGACGAGTGGAGGAGGGAGGGAGGGAGGGAGGACGAAGAGTGAGAGAGGAGGAGGAGGAGGGTGGTGAGGATTAAACCCCACCTCCCACCCCTCCACCCTATAGATTTTATTACAGTGGAATTGCCTCTTGGCAGAAGTCACTCACAGCTGGGCCGAGGACTAACGCAACCGTGTGTGTGCGCGCACGCTCGCCAGTGTGTTCATCACGACATAAACTTAGGTTCTAGAAGACGCACAGCAGACACAGTTATGAAACTGTAGCGAGATGAGCAATTGTTCTGTGTTTAAAGTACGCAGCCATGATTAAGTGTATGAAAAGTGCTATATAAACTAAGTTTGATTGATTAATTGATTGATGATCACGCCTGTATCTAAAGATTTCATTTATAGTTAATCATCAGACAACATCTAATCAATTAGTTCTTTAATGCATGGAATAGAAGTCAACTGATAGGTGCTTTTCAGGGCCGATATCAATGACGCTTTTTAGCAATCAAGGAGACTGATGAGGAAAATTTGGAATTAATGTTTACTATACAGTTCTGCAGTAAAAATGAAAATCTCGGTGTCAAAATTACACCAGAATAATAATGAAGTATTCAGATCTATTAACAAAAAGTATGTCCATAGTCTATTACAAGTAAAGGCCACGTTTTGAAGTCTTATCAGCAAAATGTACTGGGTAGGTCAACAGGAATGTGTTTGTTCTGCAAGTAATAGGCCCTGCCACCAATATTTATCATCAGCTTAACAACACCTTTAGATATGCATGTTTGCATGTTTCTTAAAAGCATTTCTCATTTTCAGTAATTATAATTAAGTGTTTATTGGCTATTATTTGTAATGCAAAACCAATCAGTACAGAGTCGGGGCTACAAATAAACGAGGGTGGCTGCAGCAGAGTCACAGTGGAGCTATTTTAAGTGAACTTATTTGATCAGATCTAAGTTTTTAAAGAAGAATCTGTAAAAAGCTGGGCATCAGTTCCGATTATCAACCATCTGATGACTGGCTGATCCTTAGTGACCACCAACAATTCAAAGCCATGAAGCACAAAGATTTATGTCCATGTGAAGTATAAAAGTAACGCATTTTCACATTCTGACAACTTGAAATCACACAATGTTTAGCATTTTTGTTGGAATTATCATTAATAAAGAATAAACCGATCAAATCAATCGATAAATCTGCTGTGTGTTGCTTCTAGTATGTATTTTCCATCATTTATTGAAGCTATAAAATGGCAAAAAAAGCATCAGTTTCCTGGCGATCAATCAATCACTAAGTGGACTTGCAGCAGGTGAATGGATGCTTCCTTATACCGTCACATTTTGAGAGAATTCGCTGCAGAAAAGGGCCTTTTTCTTTAAGGTGCTTAAAACTGACCACTCACAGCCACAAATGTCACATTCACAAGCCCGCCTTGGCTCATCAGATTTTGCTTTAGCAAATGAGCAGCAGTCAGCCATCTATTAAATCCCACTAAAGAGAGTCAGGACATGGAGGAAAAAAAAATCAATGTCTCTATACCCATAAAATCAGTCCCCTGTTTTTTGGCATGGCACTCCAGAAACTGCACAATGGCATTACAAGGTTGCACAACAAATGTGTATACACAAACACACAGAGAGAGAGAGAGGGTGTGCAGATGGACACTTCTTGTGCTTACAAGAAAGACCCCAAGGTCGCACTCAGAAAGCAATAACCATTCCCCACAAAATGGACTTCAAGGAATGGAATTACTGAGCGAGTGTGTGTGTTGTCATTATGTGACTGTAGGAGCATAAAAGAAGTTGGAGGGTGGGTGTGGAGGTGGGGAGAAAATGAGGGAGAGAGGAGGAGGAGGGGAGGAGGAAGTAGGTATTTCATGTCGAAATGATTGCCTGTAATAATTAGTCTTTGGCTCAGCACCATTTACTGAGAGGGAGGATGGAGAGAGAGGAGAGACGGCAACACAGGGAGGAAACAAGACTGAGTGAGTGAGCGAGAGAGAAAGAAGCAACAAGAAGAAAAAAAAAAGGAGATATGAGTGTGTATGTGTGTGCGTGCGTGTGTGCGCTCAGTGGGCTCGGTTCCTCCAATCTTTCACTGGCGGTGACAGGAGATAAGATGATCAGCCGAATGCGCTACAAATCTGCAGCCTGCCAGCCTTCAGACAGCTCTGTCAGTGCTGCACTGCTACCGAGCGCACGCACACACACGCACGCACACACAAACGCTCTTCACGCACACACACAGGAACACGCAAACACTCGGAGCGTCGGGGAGCATTCAGGCGTGTGCACGAACACGCTAAAGCTGCACAATCGTGGCACGCACTGCATATATGTGAGCACAGAGCGAGCAAGAAAGCGCACACGTGAGCACATAACCAGAGCACACACCCACACAGAGCTGCTAAATAAACACAGCGAAGAACACACACACGCTCTAATGAGAGCCTACAGACAGCGAAGCATCTAATTTTGCACTTTGTAGAAATGTGCCGACTGCCTTTTTAGTCGCCGTGTTTGAATCAGGCTACTGGGTATTGTAAAAATGTCAACGCTTTACTTTCTAACGTTTGTTTTTTTCCCGAACAGTACTTTTACTTTTCCCTATTCCCTCATTGATTATTTTACTAAAGCAACAAAGACGTTTTCATATTTTTCTTCTCTGCAACGCGCTTGTCTGTCGCTTTTGGGATTTTTTTATTTTCTATTTTTTTGCACTGCGTTCGAGAGAACATCGATTTCCTTTCTACAAAAATATATCAATGTGAGCAAGACTGCAGACACGGAACATCTCAGAACAAGTCGGCGCCTGATGTTAAGACAATAATTAAGTCAGGTTTTCTTCTTTTGATCAGCTGCATATTTTATATTGATAAAGCAGAGTTTTTTCCTGCACACAACGAGCAAGTGTTACCCTAAAGACAAATCCAGTTAATTTTCTTCCTTCCCAGGAAACATCTACACCCTACAGTGGAGTGAGACTTGTTCTATTACATGAAGGTTTTAGGATATTACATGCTGTTTTGTGGAGTGCTACTGTGCATTAATGGTTTCATTTTTTCTTAATTAAAAAAATGCAAAACATTAGCTTTGCCTGGTCCTCAAATGTGAATTTGGACTTCTACGATATCCAACTGAATAATTCTGGGCGTCTGAGCTGATGGTTGGACAAAACAAGCAATTCAAATATCAGTCCGCTTAGATTCTGGATAATTATAGACATTTCAAATATCAACTGATTACCAGAGAGACTAATCTGCAGAATAACCATTAAAATGTTTAATTGCAGCGTTGAACCTCAATATTTTTTGCACACAGTCCAGTACCAAAAGCTATCAAAAATGTTTGCCTTGTTAAATATTTCTTCATGATTTTGCTTTAAAAATCATTTTACTTTTATTGTAATTCTTGTGTAAAGAAATTGATGCATGTATGAAAGTGAAAAGTTCAAATTTTGATGCTAAAAACTAAGGTTTGGAACAAGAGCTTTATAAAACCACTCACATGATGCAAAACTGTCGGTATTTTTCCTCTACATGCAGCGTAAATGGCGTCAGATCCCTCGTGGAGGATAAGCAACCAAACCAGTCCAACGCTACACATTTCGAAGGCTGGTCACACGAAGGAATCAGTAGAGTTTTGGAAGCTGGCTAACACTGAGGGAGAGGGTTTCCTGCTGAACACTTTATTGCCGATGGTTCGTTATCTCCTAAATGCAGAGAAAACTTGAGGGCTGACTGACCTTAATTTTTCAGCACTGTTGCCAAAAGCTGCTCAAAAGGAATCCAAAAGAAACTTTGGATGTGGTAAGCATCTCTGTAAGTGCCCTGAGACGACAAATGCTGTGAATTGGTACTTCATAAATCGACTTAAAATGAAAAGATCCTGTAGCCGCATTTTGCCTGAATGCTTTTATTTGTTGCAGTTTCTGTAGTCTAAAGTATCTAAAGTTTCACTCCACTGGAATGGAATTGACTTTTGTTGCCTCAGTATATTTATTATTCTAATTTCATGTCTTGTTCTCATTTAGCTTTTGTTCAAATTTTTGTTTTCTAAAATTTGATCCATTTTATTCTGCGGTAAAGCTATATTAGCTTCGTTCTGAGGTGTATTTTGAAAAGAGGAAGTGGCATAAGCTGCACGTTGCCTGCTAATAAATCAGTCTCAATTCATGGCACTTCTTCATCTTTTAATTTTAATACCTAACATGCAGTTAGTATAGTTAAATAAACCAATATTGCAGCAGAATAAATAGAAAGCGTTGGAATAATCCTGCGATCGGCGCGAAAAACAAAGACGTTTGTAAAAGAGCAAGAATCCAAATGCTTGATTTGTCAAGTTGTCTCTGGGGTGTCACATTCGATAGATGTTCAGATGTTCTGGTAACTTTTATGCTAATGTTCCTCTTTGCTTCATTCAGATATACTCATAACAGAGAGCCATAAAATGTGCATGATATTTGAATGCACGTCAAACTGGACATCACATGCAGTAATACACACGAATAAACAAAAGTAAACAATATCAAGCTCATCAAACTGTCCAAATAACTCATAGCAAAGTATATTTACAATTTTCTGAACACTAAAACTTCTGCCCATGAGTGATGACAATCTAACTATTACTTCACCAACAGTAAGATAAAAATATCCCAACAGCTGTGAAAGAGCTCAACCCTCAACGTGAGGACGACCGCAATGTAACAGATGATTTAACTGCAGCTGATGAACCGTGACTCTGTGACATCTCACCTGTCTGAGGTGAAGGAAGGTACACAGTGTGGCTTGTCATCAGATCCTGATCCGTGTTGGGGATCATTTCTGATTACACGTAATTAATGAAGCTGCTGCTGCTGTGTGTAAATGTATGCAACTCTCACTTCCAAGACACTCAAAGGCATCCTGCTGCTGCGTTTACACAAATTTATGGCACTCAGAGGAAACACTCCTACAACCAGCCGGAAGCATCAAACTAAACTTCCTGTTAATGTTTTGTCCAAACCTGGATGACAGTAATGTCTGGCGAGTCTCCGTCTTCACACACATTTCAGTTTATAGCCGACGAGAAACTCAAGAGCCAGGTGAACAAGAGAGGAGTTTAGTGATTTTGCATGGCGCTCTGTGATGTTTTTGAACCAACACTAGTGTTAAAATGTGAGAAAAGCCTTCTCCAATTTGCTTGCGCGTGTCTTTCCATTAATGCAACGACAAGCACTTGAGTTAAGCACTTTATGCTGTGCTGAAAGTGAAAAGTCACAGGGAGACTGCCGTCGCAACATTTACAGAGAAACGATCAGGCTGTTCGTTCATACAGACATGTTCAGATGCCATTAGATTACAGGACACTCATGAATTTATGGCCCAATTTTATCCAGATCTTTTTCAACATTTGTAAAACTGCACATCTGGTTTAGGTTGATGATAGCGCTGCTTAGCCAGTCCATTCTGTAGTTTAACCCTTTAAGCTTCAGTCAATTCCAGCCGTTTTCAGTACAAAAAAATCGCTAATATTCTATTTGTAAATCAAAATATGACGAGAAATACAGAGAATATTGGACGCGCATCGCGAGGTGCATTTCCTCGAAAACGACCAATTCATGGATAATATGCCGACTTCAGGACATGTTTTGGAAAAAATAGTTTACTGGCTTGTGTCATCTGGATGTAAAAGGTTGGATTATGGCTGTTTTTTGTGGAATCTTTTCATCTGTGTGTAATAATGAACCCGGAAATGTGAGTCGCGCTGTGTGCGTTGAAGCCGTGTATAGAGAACGGATGGATGGATATTCGTTGTTTGTCGGACAAATGTGTTTATATTACCCGCTGTGGTAATCACATCTGAAAGTGGTTTATACCGGCGGATTCATGAGAATCTAAGCTTTCCATTGACGTATAGTGTTTGTATAATCGTGTTTGCAGTTTCAGACATTTAGCAAATTGCTTATGCAGATCTCAAAGTGTACCGCGGGCGGGACACTGAAGCGCAACTGAAGCGCAACGGGTTAATAGGAAGAGACTGGGGCACTCAAAAGACTTGTTACACTGGTGTTACCGTGGATTCTTATGGGATAAAATAGCCCTCATTAGGATTCTGCCATAGGGGCCAAAAAATCTGGTTTGTTTGTATTTCTTTAAGCTAATCTCAATCATCTTGGGTGGAGCTGATCGAAGCATGCAGCTTTACTGTTCACTCAGAACAGTGACAAGTTGAACTGTCTTGACGAAGCATTTGCACATGGGGAGGCAACGACCGTCACTGAAATAGATAATTCTGCACAATCTGGATCCTCTGCAAAACTTTAAATTTTCAGCACGGTAAGTCGCTGCACTGAGGTTTAAGTTGGTCATTCCTGTAATGGATGTAGAAAGCGGTTACGTTCTGACTGCAGAAGGGCAGCACAAAGCTTCCTGTGGCAGGTTTATACCCTCAGTCCACATCTGGTGAGTCAGAATAGGCTCACTATATCGGTTTGTCTTGCGTCTTCGTCCACTTTAACTCTGATGAAATTACATTCATTTGTTTACACGATTAAAACCTGGAAATGAATCAATGCGCTCCAGTCCCTCGAGAAATATCCGATTCTGCTCTATTTTTGCTAGAAAATGCCCAAAGTACCCCGTTTCTACTCAGCACTGTTTGGAGATAATAAAACTCAGGTACAATGCCGTATCCAACCACATGCTGCGATTTGGAAACGACACCCACTACTGCAAATAACAGACATTTTCATTATTATTTAATCAGTTAATTACAATGTTGATTAGCCAATTCACTGAGCTGGTTTATGAAGCATTGTTTGCTTAATGCATCCTTCTCTCAGAGTCTCGAACTGGCTCTGCGGCTTTCAACCAAACCGGCATCATACCTGACAAAGTTCTACAAACGCACAGAGCTCCCAGCCTGCAGAGAACACACCCGCCTATATTTCTGTCTATATATGCACACTGATGGGAGCCGTGTAGCTGCTGCACCGGTGCCGTGCCTTTACAGTGTCAGGACCATTTAGCCTGCCAGCCTCCAGGTATGTGACTGTTCACTTTACATCTCATTAACTATTGATCAACCTTTCCTCTCTGCTCGGCTGCAGAAACCTCCAGCCTCGCTCTCAGTCTCACCGTCTTCGAACACACACACACACCAGGGACCCACCCAACTCGCCCGTGTACTCTTTCATCATCTCTCAAGGGCGAGTACAAGAGCAAACACACACCTACACACACACACACACACACACAAAATAAAGCTGGGATCTTGTCGCACAATAGCAGGCAAACTGTAACCCTCTCTGCTGCTAGACTTACTGTACAGGCAAGCCTTTTATAAATGTTTCACACACACACACATACACAGGAGAAGTGAAACAAGGACAGGGTGTATCACAAAAACACATCACGCCACAAACAAAATACACATGCTACTTAAAAAAAAACCACACACACAAACCATCAGCCTGCCCTAAAGCAAATATAATTTTGTCATTTGGTAAGTGGCAGTTAAACACAGATGATACCTGACACACACACACACACACAACCTATCCAGTTACATGTGCTGTAAAGATATATTCAATTCAGGCTCGCACCGACGGTGGTCAAAATAACTGTCGGTGAGCGTAACTCGACTCTTCGGTAAAGAGCCAACGGGGGGCTGTTTTTGAAATGAAAATTTAATTTAATGTTCTTGATGGTAAAACAATTAACTGGTTGCCTATTTGTCTCAAAAGACAAACAGAAATAGAGCACAAGGAGAGAAATTAACTTGATATGGCGCTTATGTAGTACTGCGCAGTACATGATGTATATGTACAGAAGTGTAACTGTAGAATGGAGTTTTTAAACTATTTTAGTCGGCAGTTGATAACATAGACTGTATATATAGTGGACGTAGCATCTGGCTCCAGAATTGAAGCCAACCCGGAAGTTTCAAAAACTTGCAATATCACGCCGTCCGCTAGGGTTGGCTCCAAAAAGCTTTTTCTCCATAGACCCCAATTCATTTTTGGAAAAAATAAAATTTGATAGACTGATGTTCTACAGCTCAGGATTTTTTTCCCGCTAGTTTTCATGGTCAAAATGAGAGATCAGGTGGCCGATCTTAAAATAAATCAATACTGAATTTTAAATAAATCGTTAAAGTTGGCGGAGCAAGGGGGCGTGGCTATACTTGATAGACAGCAACAGAAGCCTCTGCGGTAAAACGTGGGCGGGACAAGAGAGCCCTCAGCCAATCCTGCCCCTAGTTGCTCTCCGGTCCAGTCTGTTTGATGACGCTTTTTACGTCACTGGCTCCAAAAAATCCAAAACGGCGACCAGGAAGTAGCAAAATCCGGGCTTCATTTTCTCGGCGTTGAAACCAACGGGTGACGTCACGGTTAGTTTACGCCTGGTCGATAATTAATGATTAGTGTGATTGAAGCGCCCATGACATACACCGATGAACTTTATTTTAGACTTTAATATGCAACTGTAACAGCTACAATAGTTTGGTTGCATTAGCCTGGACATGTGACCAGCGCTTCCCAGTCTTGGTACACCAACAGTGCTAAGTTCAGTATGACTTCAGTTTCACTCTGTCACACAAATCGCTCACTGTCCACACCAATAAATGAAAAAAGTTGATCACGCACTGAATTCTCTTTATATTTCTAACTTCAAAAAGCATGAATAAAACCAGAGCTCGACAGATTCTCCTGCATCCGTTTGTCTTTATGCTTTGAGCTCGTGATGTGAGCGCTACTGCTGCAAAAAATCCATGTGAGATAAAGTGACGCTCTGCTATTTAAAGAATTCCGCTCTTTGCTTCATCTAGAATCCTTCGCTTACGAGCCCTCAGATATAAGGAAAGTTGTCCCATTATTTGCCTACAACTGCAGATCCTGTCTAAGCAGAAGTCATTAATTGCCACAGAAGTCTTTGTCATGGTGCCCGTTGAACCCTCACAATGCTCTCTGCTTGCAAACACAGAACAACCTGTACAGTAAATGCAGCAAACAAGCCTGGAGGTGCAATCAGATACTCCAGCAAATGCACAGTGCATTTCCTGACATGCACGTCCTTTTTCAGTTAATGTGTTTTTAATCGATTAAATTATGAATGACGATTAATCAATTCACCAATATTCATTAACATCCCCGCGCTGAATTACGGCTAAATTAATGATTTTCACGACCAATTAATCCTCTCATTACATTTTGGTTTAACCGTTCGGGCTGCAAATGAAAAAAAAAAACTGTGAAAAACTCAGGTACAAGATGAAGTCTGTCTGCGTATCTGGTTCCGTCTGAGCAGCAGCGAATAACAGAAGGCAAATACATCCAACATTCACCTCGATCATGTGGGCGCCGGTCTATTTTTGCATTTCTGATTAGCCGCCGAACAGAAAATAACTTTAATAATTGATTATAAAATGATCTGGTGAAAGCTGAATATTTTAACGACACACACACACACACACACACACACACACACACACACACACACACACAGTCTGCGTCAGCACTTAATACTAGTATGTCATATTTGGGCAGAGATGAGTGGAGGGGCTCTTTAGGGATGAGTGGCAGCATATTAGTGGTGAGTGGAGAGTCTATCTTACTCTACAGACCACACGCACACACACCGATTATAATGCAGCATGTCTGCATTCGCCAAGCACAACCTGTGTGTGTGTGTGTGTGTGTGTGTGTTTGCAGAGAGAGAGAAAATTACAGTAATGAGAGCTTTGTGTCAGCAGCTCCTCCCGTCTCCCTTCAGTCTGCTGATTACAGCCTGTTTAGATAGTTAACGCGCACACACACAAATCAGAGCAGCTGACCCAGCAATGACCCTCTAATTAATTAACTCTTTCCTTTCTTTAGCTCGGTTTTCAGAAGTCTTTCTCGACCCGACCGCACACGCCACAGAAACCCAACGCACAAATTTAGAAACCCAAGCATCCACCGCCGCGCACAGTCGCAGCTCATCAGGTCTAATCCCTTCCCTCCGTCTCTTTCCTGTCATCTAATCTAACAGAATCTGGCCATCTTCCCTGCAGCCAAAATACACAACTAAGCCCTGCTATTTCCAGACATCTATTTGTGTGCGGAGATAATTGGGGGAGGCCCTGGATGTGTGTTAAGCACATGCATCAGATTGGTCTGTCTGAATGGGTCGGCGTGCGTTTGTGTCCGTCTCTGTGGGCATTCAGGTCATGTTTTCCCTGCAGGGTGAACAGTCTCCAAGTGGGTCCGATTACGTGAAGGTGTAGCCGGCAATCACACGTGGCTCTGCTGTGCAACCTGTGGACTAAATGAGGACACCGCTAATCCTACGAGCCATCACTGTCCGTCCCCTTCCTTACAAAAAAAAAAAAAAACCTGCAACCCAAAAGGTCATTTTCATGGTTTGGTAAGCAAACTGGAAGCTTCTTAAGAGTTACACCATTGAGCTGCTTGCGATGTTAAAGGATGACTCCTATTTTTACTACATAATGGCTGGTTTATGACCTCAAAGTAGCATATGGCTCAAGAGACGTTGACATGCATGACTGGGCTACTTAGTGATTGTCACACACAAACATAAAAAGCCTTCAGTCAATGCTAAGTGAGGCGACAGAAGATTTCCTGAGTCTTTCTGCTGCAAGCTGTCATTAAAAATCATGGCAACCATTTGAGATACACTTACAATGACATCAGCACAGGACTGGACAATAAATTAAGATAACAGGTCCGATGTTGGCCAGTTTAGTCAATATAGCACGATACAATACAACAGCGTCACAAACTACGCATTAAAAAGCTCAACAGTTTTATTGCAGGACTGTTGTATAAGACGACCGAACTGTCACCTGAATGTGACACAAGTACATCCAAAGTAGTCTGTAAAATAATAACATTTATGTTTGTCACAAAACATTTAAAGAATACCATATGAGGAATTACATTCATATAAATATTTAAACATGTTTCCGTATACGAGGGAATTTTTCATTTGTAATTTTGGGACATAACGAATAAAATTTCCTTGATTTGTCAAGGAATTAGTAATTTAAACTGCAAAACTTTGCAACATTTTGAAATTAAATTGCAATATCACCCTATCCCTGTTCAACAATAGCATTCAGTAATGGGTTTCAAATTACTTTTTCAAAATCAAAGGCACCAGAATAGCGGTCGCTGTGTCTCCAACACAACTTGAGCGGCAGCCCAAGTTTACTGCTGTTTATTCGCCAATTATCAGCAGCCAAACCAAGTTCTTCCAATTAACAGGTTCACATCCACCTGCCAGATTAAACACGCACCTCACAGATAAGTGAAAAGATGTCAGATAGCACAGGCTGTTCCAGTAACTGCTGCTATTGTTACGAGCTTTGGTTACAGCATTAGTTGTCTGTCCTCGTCATATGCAGCGTGTTAATCTGCTGTGTTTTTGTGCTCAGAACAGCCTGTGGGCTGTTGGAGAAGCCTGTGGGATGGTTAAACAATCTTTCCTGGAAACCTGAAGCAGACCTGCTAAAACAGCACGCCGCGGTACCGAAACTGGAAGATGCAGATGGAATCACAAGCTTGCTCTTGATCCCAATCGTGTTCTTAATCTCATCATTCATTTATTGTTGATCCTGCTCCCTAGTTCTCAGTACCGGCGCTTGGCAAGAGGGCGATGCTCCAGGTGTTTTGTAACACGAGGTGTTATGTTGAACTGCTGCCAGAGGAGCTGATCACACCGTCTCAACCAACAGATCCAGGGGTGACTCATGTTCACTGAATGGCTGGATTTGTCTGCCTGAAAAGCCCGGTGTCACAGGGACACTGCAAATAGTTTTCTGAGGGGAGGTTAGGTTTTTTTTTTGATAAAAATGTTCACAAGGTGATAACCTTGAGTTGCCCTCTGGTTTGCTGAAAGCAAATGTTTTTTTAAGGTTCTCTCTCACACTGAGGCAAAATCTAGTGTTCATCCAGGTGAACAAACAGATATGAAAAAAGATGCCAAGGTAAAGAGGTGGACAGGATCACAGCTTTGAGTACTGAGCTGGGTAAGTGTGAGAGTGAGACCTGACTAGTGTTGCTGCAAAACTGAAAATGATAACGCTGATAAGATACCTGCTTAAGTATATTGATTGAGAAACGATACCACTACAAAACCTACTACATAATGAAATAACAGATGAGAAAACTGTTTAAAAAAAAAAGAAAATACTTTGGCTATATCAACACAAGGCAGGAGGTAATTACAGTACCGTAGAGTGCTGCCCATACATTTTCAAATCCACCCAGAACTGGAGGAGCTCTTCATTAAAATCAGCTCTTCACACGTTCACGTCTCTCCACCTTTACGTGTCAAACCGATGCTGTAAAAGGTTAAATCTTTGAAGAGATAAAAGCGAGCTGTACTTTAATGCCTATTTTAACCACCTTCTTTCTGCAGGAATTCCGTTGATCATTGCAGCAGGTCGTCTGTGCACGTGTGACTTTTAGCAGCTTCATGAAGATTAGATAATATGAACGCCGCATTTGCATATAGAGATGTTTGTCACTTTAGTAAGTTAGCTAAAAAATTAAAGCCAGATTTAGTCTGACTTACCAAACACTGACCTCGGGTGTGAGTCTGCCATTGATTTTCTTCTCCACATTCATGTTACAGTTCTCAGCATCCCCTTTACGAACAACAACATCCTCCAGGCAGCGACTTACAGCTGAAAATTTCAGGTTTTGCCAATGTGCAAGAAAGCAATCCTGCTAGTATTTCACCTCTATGCATGTCAATATTCCCCCAAATAATTACAGAAAACACCATTACTGTATCCTTCATTTGACTCTACATGACAGAATCATGTTTGTTTTAAAGAAATGTAAACAGTACAGACTGGTCTGGCAATGCAAAACTAAACCAAATACAACAGTTTTCATCGTCTTTAAATGCCTCATCTGATTGCTCGTCAGAAAATAAGACTTCTATTTAACAGCATGGACACGTTATCTATCACAACAGCTAACCTTCGTTTGAATGTTTTGAACAAGTCGGTCAGGTTGTGCAGCGTTCATGGATTTTCTGACCCTGCTGGAAGCGAAATAATCACATATTTCACTTTGTGTGTCTACTGTGTGGACAATCCTTGGACAGTGGGGAAGAATGCTTGTATTTACAGAAAGTCACCATTAAAGCTGCAGTAGGACTATGAGAGAAGAAAAAGGCTACTGGGATGCTCACAGTGCCTGTAGAAACTGGAAGCAGAGCGCTGTACATGTACTGTCATGCTGCTGTAAATTGATGCAACTCATGGGAACAACAACTTCTATTATACTAATGAAATGCGGTGTTGTACCATTTTTAACGGCAGGGTAAAGCAATACTTTCCTGACACGAGTATGCTCTGCAGTACTAGACCTGAGCACTGGTTTAGGGACTAAACAACAGTCTGGAGAGAGAAAACATCCATATATATTTTTGAACATTCTTACACAAAAAGTAGGGATCTACCAATAAGGGTTTTCCACGGTTGATGCCAATAATTGGTACTCAAGAAAGACCAATGACATGTTTGGAATCGATATACATTAGATGTAAAGTTTTAACAGCATGTGAAAGCAGAGAACCTGTCATTCATAACTAGGCTTCTTCGTTAATAAGGACGACTATAACTGAATGTGTAAAATAGAAACAGGAGTGATTAAATTATCTCCTCTGTTTATGTGGGATCGACTCAGTTCATCTCCTGCAGATAAATCTGCTGTTCTTCTCCGTTTTCCTTAATATTTTACTGTTCTATCATTGTCCACTAAGGTCCAGATCTTAAATCTTTATTAATTACTCTTTGCCAGACTTAATAAATCGGTAAAATGCCAAATATCGGCCACAATAATCAGTCTAGCCTGTAAGAAACCTGCAGAATGCCGTCTTGTTCTGCGTTCATGTTTCATTAAAAAAATCACAACAATTTCAGCACAAATTTTCAGATCACGTTGCAACAAGTTGCAGTTTAAACACCAAATTATGAGCCTCTCACTGTATGAAATTTACTTCTATCAGAATTTTCAATGAATGCGTCTGTGCTGAAAATGGCAACAACCACTGACATTTAACCATTAACCAGATACACCAGACACATTCTTAGGGCCCCAACTACTCACAAATATCAATATTAAAAATAATGATATAGCTTGATGCAATGAATAAATGAATTATTTTTCCCAGTCCTACCCAACACCGTGTGTGTGATGCAACAATCCAAGTTTCTTGGTTTGCTGGATGGTGACTTTTGAGCTTGCAGCGAGCATAGTGGACAGAGAAATAAGGACACACTCACAGACATTTGTGTGAACGGGGCAACAGTAGCTGCAGGGGTTAGAGGGGCTGTGGACGGGGGGCGGCTGTACAAAAGAAGTTTGAAGTGGGACAGAAAGGGGGGGGGGGGACTCTGGCCAACTAAATCAAAGCAGGATGAGAGGAGAGGAGTGGGGGGGTGGGGACCCTGTGAAGGTGTGCCAAGAGAACAGAGAGAAAGGGAGAAGGCTGGGACTGCACAGCCTGCCCAAATCCCACATTCAAAGGCATTCTGAGCACATTCCTGCACATCAAGCACACCATACAGTCATGCAAAAAGAGTAGATATCAAAACATCACATTGCATTATCTTGCATTATCTCAGTCAGGGATCGAGTGCATGTGTGCGACAGGAGGGCGAGGAAAACAATGTGCTGGCTGTCGAAAAAAGTCCAACCTGCCTCGACACATTAGTGCAAGTAACACAACGTGTTGTGTTGAAGAAAATACATGCAAGTGCAGACAGATGACAAAAATCTGAGAAGTTTTCACAGCTGTGATTCCTGTTTCTAGCAGTATTAATACTGAACCGTTTTTCTGGAAACTGATAACCATGGAAACCTAAACAGTCCTTCCTGCATCAGTTCGCCTGCCTGTACCTGAAGCAACAACACAAACAGCCTTTTGTGTTTTGTAAATCCAGTTATAGAAACACACTAGAAGGGCAGCACCAGCACAAACACTGCAAAAAACACTAAAGCCCACCTGTGGTACTGGGTCTGCAGGAACTGAAACTCCTCCTTGATGCGGTCCAGGGTTTCTGGGTAGGTTAGTTTCAGCGACTGGGGCGTCCCCGAAGCTGCCGCCGCTGCTGCTGCCGCTGCTGCCACCACTGAGGCCGAGGACCCCGGGGGCGGCTGCAGAGGTGCCTGAAAAAAGCAAATATCATATTTAGGGAGCTTAATGACAACAGATCTTTACAAATGCAGGACAGCTGTGAAAAAGATGCATCAGATTTCAAAATAGTGCCAATAACTTGAGGCATTTCTGTGCAAACTGACTTATTGTCTAGTGCAATGTGAATAGAAGGAACACCAAAAAAATGCACATTAGCACCATAACCGTGCACACTCGCCTGTCTATTATCAAAACACTGTGACTGCCAGCAGAGCCAGATGTGAATGGGTCAGCAGAACTTGCACGGGGAGGGTGGAGAGCTACAAGAGCTTCTTAGCCAAATGAGCACACTTTGTTTAATTGCAAGTCTGAGTAGAAGAATGAAATAAAAAGGAGAGAAATAGAGCAGTGGGAGGCAGAAATGGGGGGAGAAAAAAGGGGACCCCGTAGTGGCTGAAGACCCCTCCCAACCCCTGTGCATAGTCTCTCTTCTCTGCGGGTTCCAGAGCAATTAGGAGACTACAACCATAGGGGTAATGCTGCAGGACAGGCAGACAAAAGGGGGCTGAGAGCAGGCCTAGGAGGGCGGTCGGGGCTGTCCGTCTGTCTGTCTGTTTGGCTCTCTGTCAAAACAACAGACAGGCTCTGGGACCGTCGGTTCACAAGCTTCACGACGGTCCAGTACGTGAAGTTAGGAAGCGAAGTGAAGCTGAAGTTATACGATATTCTTGAAGGAACGCGGCGACTATTTTTAATAAGGGTCTCTGAGGTTGGATTCCAAAGCCTGGTCAATGATTCAAGCTTTTCTGCTCTCTTTTGAGCCAGTGATTTCTGCGAAGAAAGAGAAAAAAAATACACTGTGAGGGCATAGTTAGGTTCCATTCCAAGCAGGGTTCCTTGATGTCAAAATGTTAGAATTGATTAAAAGAAGTCAATAGCTGAGGGTATTTACTACTTGAAATGATGAATGCCTGTTTTTAAAAAAATACAGACAAAGGAGATTTCTTTGCAGATCTGTAAGATGAGTAAGAGCTTTGTGTGGAGTGGACCCCGTTACAATCCATCTGCTCTTTTCTTAAAATCCAGCAGATGCAGATACACCTTGCCAACCAGTGCCACACACATTGAGTTTGCCCTGCAGCAATATTTTCTCCTAGCAGGGTAGTGGAAGAGTGCAACTCGTTTTTCTCTTATATGCATTCCTAACTGCTAGTCATGTAGCTTTGCTGCTCTTAGTTGGGCTGCCTGGGGATTTGTTATAATGTGCTCAACTTCCTTGTGCAATGTGGAATAAATATAAGAAAAAGCTCTGCGTTTTGTTCCTGCCAGTGCAACACTGCCTAAATGCAAAATTATTCTAAACTGCATCACATTACATTAATTGTATTGCTTCCAAGTCGAGCAGGATATTTGTAAATACAGTGTATTATAAAGCCCCCACAATAGGAATTCAATGCAACAAAAATCAGCACAAGTTCAATTACCAAGATTCATACCTTTAATTTTCTCCATACTTCACATGCCTACCTTTATTTTATATGGCAGACTCCTCGTGTTGCATACATTTTCTGCAGAGACATTCTGCCAGTCTTCAGAGACAATCCTTTTCAACTGTTTTTTGCCGGAGGGGTTGCACTGTTCTACCTTTCATTTTCAAAAACCTTGAAGGTGTTCTATTGGATTCAAGTCAGGCAACATACCTGCTCAGGTCAAAGTTTCCAATTTTTTTCTTCTTTAGAAACTCTTGTGTGATTTTGGCAGCGTGCTTTGGATCGTTATTGTGCTGGAATACTCCTCTTCTGCCAAACTTGTGCAGACTGGGAGCCATCTTGTCAGCCAGTATTTTAGTATATCTACAAATGTGCATGGTGTCATCTATAAATGTCATCTCCACAACACCTTTTGCTGTCATGCAGCTTCAGATCATCACACTTCCACCTCTGTGCTCTACTGTAAGGACTGTCCATTCACAGTGGTAGTCCTGACCAGGTTCAAACAAATTCATCTTGGTCTCATCTGACCAGAGAATGAGCTCCAAACACTCACCAAGCTTCTTTTCATGTGTTTTTAAGAAAAGCATTATGCAGTTTGTTTTCAAGAGCAAGCACGTTTATTTTTTTTCTTCGCCATCCATCTAGGCCCATGGTACGAACCACCCTTCCCACTGTCTGAGCTGATACAGAATCTCCTGATTTCCTTGATAACCCCTGTGTCACATCTGAAGCAGCTGCTGGCTTGTTATCCAGAGCTAGATGGTGCCATGAGTGCACCATCTGTGGAGTCATTTTAAGACCACTGCAGCCCTGATTAGTGGCATTATGACTCGTTCTTTACCTCCTGATTATCGCTACTTCAATTGTGTTTCCACTGGTTTAAGTTAATACTGATTGGCTTACATCTTTTCCCATCTTTGTGAAGTTTCACAACCAGATTTTGAATTCCTCCCTTTTATTTTCCAGATGGAGCCATGATGCAGATCCATAAGCTCTTAACTGAGAAAGTTCACAGGATTGCAGCTTGTTTTACAAACATGTTTGTGCATTTAGGCTAATTGGAAATCCAAGGTGTACTCGATTTACCTCCCTTTTGTTGCACTGAGTTTCTACTGTGGGGCCTGTATTTTTCATATGCTCATTTGTATTTGGTCTTGATGCTTACAGAAAAAATACATGTCAACTTGGAAATAATGCAGATACAGAGAGGTGATGCAATTTCACTTTTAAAGGGGAACTTCGGTTTTTTTCAACCTGGGGTCTGTTTTCATATGTCATTTCATGCATGTGAGTGATGGAGAAATGAATTTTCGACATAGCTCCAGTATTTAGCCAGGCAGGAGGCTTAGCAGCTCAGCTAGCGAAAAGTATGGGGCAACTTGCCCCCCTGCATCAGAGTCCACCCTAACATGCTTTTTTTCCCCACACTGACCGGCTCGGATAGTATCCAAATCTCTGGACGCTAGAAAGCAAATCTCATTCCGAAATCGCGCGATAGCTCGCACCAAAACACTGGTTTTGGCGCGAGCTATCGCATAGTTTTCGCTAGCTGAGCTGCTAGCTGAGCTGCTAAGCTGCCTGCCTGGCTAAACACTGGAGCTATAGAGCTATATCGAAAATTCATTTCTCCATCACTCACATGTATGAAATGACTTATGAAAACAGACCCCAGGTTGAAAAAAACTGAAGTTCCCCTTTAAGTGATATTGCACAGGGCTGTACTCACTATTTCTTCATCAGGGCTCCAGACTAACTTCTTTTTCCTAGGAGCACAGTGGCACCCAACTTAAAATTTTAGGAGTGCAAGCAGAAAATTTAGGGGCGCACACCAAAATCGACTTGCAAAGTAAATATTCACATTTCCTCTCATTTTCACTGTATTACTGATAAATACTTGCACAATAAATGCAGATACTATGTTTTCAATTCACATTTTATGGTGCAGCAGCTGACCCAACATAACAAGAATATCAGTCAGAGAGTGCAGTACTCCACCAAGGCTGCTCAGTTGATGTATCATTTCCGACGGATGAAATCTGTAATAAAAATGACCTCGTGCTGAGCACAGGCATGCGTTATGCATGTGCACGTTATGTATTTATACCGAATCACGTGTAAATTACTCTTATAAAGGTCTGTTGATCAGTTCATCACTTTCGGCAAGCCTTTCTTTTGCTAGTGTTAAAATAACCGTTCTCTCCAGGCTTTTATTTTGAAGGCATATTTTTAATGCTACGGGCTCTTATTTTGTAACCATTCCAGCGGCACAGGAAGTGTTTCTCTAAAAAGAGGTTTCTTGACATGACGAAGACGCTGCGGAAAAGTCCGAAAAGTCACATGAAGATGAAAGAAAACGGTTCCACGCTGTTATTGTCTAGCAAAGGATGTGTCTAAACTTCGAAGCAGCTGGAATGAGGACAAGAAAGGAGTGAAGGACAGAAAGGTGAATTTGTGTTCAAAATAAGGCTGAACATAAATAAAGACTGTGAAACATCAGGAGCTTCACCGTCATTCGCCCCCCGCTCTCACACACACTGGCCCGCCTTCTTCTTCGTTGGTGTTCGTCTTCTTTCTTCTTCTTTTGGAGTTAATGTCGGTTAAACCAGCTCATTTGCGCATTACTGTCTACTGGGCTGAAGTGTGGAGCAGAAGTTTGTAAGCAACAAAAAATATTCAATAATAATTTTTAAAAGAAATCAGCAAATTTACTGGTCGCACATGCGCGAGTAGATGAAAAATTTACTCGCACTCACTCAAATTTTGCATAGTTGCTCTTTCCAAACTGGTCCAGAGACTTTAGTTACTGTGTGCACCTTCCTGTCCTCCAAACCTGTCTAGCAAACTGACTTAAATTTACCATTGAATATGTATTGAAATTCCTACTGAATGTTTCAGATCTATATGGAGGAAATGCTACCACATACTGGCACCAAGTTTAATTGGATACAGAGTCTGAAATGACCTGACTCACCTCTAATTCTAAGATCTGGTTTATCACATCACCTGTTAGTACAACAAAGTGTGTCCCAAAAACAAGCTGCCAACCTTTCTAAATCAATAAAACATATATAAGTTGTGTTCATCAACGGTAGGATTCTGCCAGACTGTACCTCTCCAATCGTGATGACCTACACATCATCAAAGTCTGTCATGCATTAATGATGCTCAGCTAATGGCTTAATTAAAGCACTACTCGGCTCCCGAAAGCAACTCAGGTGTGTATAAAAGATATCGAGCAAAAACATGCATGTCATAGTGTCTGCAGAAGAAGGTGGGCCAGCAGGTGAAACATAATCTGTGGGGAGGAAAAAAAAATGCTGAGAAAGAGGTGGGCAGGAGGGGGAAAAAAAAGATAAGACAGATGGAAAGTAAAAATGGACAGAAAAAGATGGACGAGACTATTTTTGGAAATCTACAAAGAGGAGGTGGAGAATGAAGGGGAGGATGTAAATAGGAGAGAATGGGAAAGAAAGGAAGGCAAGAGGGAGGAAAGAGGAAAGGGAAGGAAAGAAAAGAAAAATAGAAGATGGAAGAGGGGCTGTGGCCTCATTGTTCCTCTTTCTTTCTAACAAGCTGCTCTCAATCTGTCGGCCAGATCCCCCTCCTAGAGCACACACACACACACACACACACACACTCCATTTTTTCCTTTACACACTCAAACCCGCCATTATACACACTCACCACCACAAAGATACACATACACATTTTGCCAGTCTTGCTCTCACACACACACACACACACACACTCGGCTTTTCTCACAAAAAACCCATGATTAAAACACACACACAGACTCCCCTCCTCTTTCACACAACACACACACACAGCAATTACTCTTCACAGGAGGAAGGGGGAAAAAAAAGAGCACCAAGGCCATTTTATAGGAGGGAGGAAGGAGGAAGAAAGAAGGGACCATCCTTCTTTTTATCGCACCCTTCTGCCTTTCAACTGTTTTTTTTCTCATCTCCACAGGACAGGTGAGAGGAAAGCTGGCGTCTCGCTCAAAAAGGCTGGATGAAGCCAGAGAGATGTCTATATTCTGACTCTTTTTTTTCCTTTTTAAGATGGAGGAAACCACCGCCTGTCTGCTGACATATGTTTAACCTCCTGCCTGCTAGATGGGATGCATGAGACCGACGCAAACACCAATAACCTCTTCTATAAGTCCTCACACCTCCCGTGAACCGATGCTATTAGTCTGTCCCACCTCTTGATCGGGCAAACAGCTGAGCAGGCTTTAAAGTGAGGGGTCAGGCCACTGAACTGACCTGGTGACCTCTGAGAATGGATCTAAGCAAAGGAGCCTCGCCCGATAATCCCATGGTCAGTTATTCCCCTCCCTTCTCAGCCGGTGTCCCCAGCTCGAGAGCAAACAAGAGACGTGCTGTCTGCCCTTGAACAAAGCTTACATAGACTGAAAATCACTGTTACACAATTACAGGCTGGAGCTTTCTCCGGCTCCTACAACTGTAAAGTCTGGAGTATGTGGGGGAAGGATTGCACAAGGTTGGATGACATGAGGAAGGAGAGCTTTTCGCTCATATGATTAGAGATCATCTGATTATTCAACTGTTTAGATAAGTCAGCGGGGAGGTGTCTACAGGGCCACAGCAGCCTTGTGAGGTGTTCCATCTCAGAAAAACAGCTGATAAAGTTGAGGTTTTAAGGCCTCCTACTCCACAAGTGCAAAGTGGAGAACCTAGATATGACCCTGTCGCATCAAAACGCTAATCTCTCTCAATCCTGGACGGCCTCAGTCAATCGCAATGATTAAACGAGGAGCTGATGATGAGGGGAGAAGAGAGAGCGCACGAGTCATCTGGAGATAGAAATGATTTAAACCCAATCCAACGTCCCTTCAGGAGGAGATAGGATAGCGGAAACAATCCAATAAAGCCGTTTTAAACATCCCAACTGGTGAGAAACACACAACAGAACAGGCTACAAGCTGTGTACGCACACATTACAATCCAAGGTCACATGCAACGCAAAGACACAACAGCATAAACAAATCTATGCACGCAGAGAAAAACATTAACTGATGGGAAGGGATCATTAACCGAGTGGCATTTCCTGAATGAAATCACTCCTGTTTTCATTTGAGTTACCTCTAATTACACCACAAGCAGCAAAACCACTATGACCTCACATCCTTGCTCTAACCCCCCCTCCACCCCCCAGCCTCACAAAGACATGTGCACGCATACAGTCACAGATGAGACAACACGCCCACAACAAGCCTTAAGTGGACGTATATGCAGTTTACAGGCACACATGACTGCAGCTGCTGCGACGTCGATGTCGACGGAAATCCGCAAGATGCGTCTCAATCCTCACAGACCGCGCTGACATGCAGCGACGCATAATCTGCTAATGGAGATGAAATGGGGCCATCGCTGTTACAATGTGGTTGTGTGACCATAAAAATATTAGGTTCACTTTAACCCTCGGAACTCCAAGCAGTGTCTGGGCAGTGCTTTTTGCTGCCGTGATGGTTTTATTTTTACTCACTGTGGGCTCATTTTTCATGGCAATATAAACAATTATGGAAAAAACACACCCATGACTAGAAGCAGTGAGCACTGAGAAATGTCTTTTGTGCAGAAGAACAAAGCCACACAGCATATTTTCTTTTCTAATTAAGTTAAATATTTCATAAGTTCAATGTTTCTTTCAATATTCATTTTGCAAAAACTGAAAAAACATCGAGTCAACATGTACAACATTTTCCCAAGTTTACTCAACTAATACTGGAAAACAGTTGCATCTACACACTACAAATCTTGAACTATTTACATTTACGGTCCTATTTGTTCTGTGCAAACACATCCTGCAGTTCAACCCAGTCCAGCCAAAGAGTCTCTGAATTTTTGGTGCATGCTTGTTGGTCACAGTTGAGTCACGATGGATTTTAGAGATATAACAAGGAATGCAGAATTTTGACTTTTTCCACTTTGTAAGGTTAGTCCAAATGCAATATTCTGGTGAATTTTAAAATGTAAAATGTGCAATTAAGTGATTTTAAGCTTACAATTGGATCTTGTTTCCAGCAGAAATCCATAAATCAGACGTTTCTTGCTGTCTACCGTCTCTGATTCAGATAAATGGCATGCTTTTGGCATGTTTTTTTTAATAGGCAACATGCCTTTCTAACACATCAGTAGCTTCTGAAACTTGAACGCTAGTTTGCAGTGTCTTCTTTATATGGATGCAGGGAATGAGGGAAGAAATGCATTACTCCTGGATGAAGCATGTTCCTTTTTCTTGCAATTTTCCCCCCTGAAAATGTGTTTTTCATACGTAGCATCAAAGAAAAAAATGAGTTTGTGTTTGTCCTCAAATTCTGAACACTGTGCGTCGCTTTCTCTTAAGAATGTGGCCTGAAACAAGTTTTAATAAAACATCAAAGTTTTGGTAGCTCACACAAAAATCAGACTATGAATTAGGGCTAAAACGATTCTCCAAATCAAGGCTTCGTTAAATCAACTACATGCGAGACCCCAGGTAACCAAACGGCGGACCGCCGTCTGAGGCTGGATCCAGACTTCATCCGATACAAACCGGATCCTTAAATTTCATGGGACGCTTCTATTTTAACCAGTGTAGCTTTTCTATCGTTTACGGCAGGAGTGCCCAACCAGTCCGTGGTCTAAACGGTCGCCTAAACTAGCCGTCGATGAACTAAAACAAGGACAGATTCAGCTGCTGCACAGCTTATTTCTCGCCTCAAATGCTTTCAGAAATACTTTTACCTGAAGTGTTTTTGAAATAAAAGAGAAAGTTTGTGGTCGAACCGCTGTGTTTTTCTGACGCATCTGTTGGACTGTCAAGCTAAAAGCTCGGTCATGTGACACGCAGTGGCCCGCTGAAGCTCGAGTGCCGTCATGTGACAATGTTGTGGGCCGCCAGTGACCGCCCACCACGTGTGCGATTTTCAGATGCGATGTGTTTACATGCGGGAAAAACACATCTGGTGGACGCATACCTTCACTGTATGTTCTCTGTAAGTATTCAGGCACTGTGCCGGAATTGTGGCATGCAACGCCGGCGTTTGACTTGAAAGAAAAAGAAGAAGATAGGACTGCATTGCCAATCTACCAATGGAATGAGGGAAATGCAGCTTTTGCTCTCAACCAAACTAATATCACAAGACAATGGGAAGTAGAGTGGGTGTCCAGGAGGGGAACTTCTGTTGCACAGTGCGCTCACTTCTGCTTTTGACGCATTAACACGTATGCCTAGTGCGAAATCCAATTACTCGATTAATCAGCAGAATAATTGATAGAATACTTAATAACTAAAATAAGTGATACTACTATGAATTTACAGTTACGATGGCACTGTGAGACAATAACTGTGCACAGTAGCACCAGAATCTTAACCCTATAAGCTGCAGTCAATTCCAGCCATTTTCAGTACAAAAAAAAAAAAAAAAAAAAAATCGCTAATATTTCATTTGTAAATAAAAATATGACGAGAAATACAGGGACTTTTGGACGCGCATCGCGAGGTGCATTTCCTCGAAAACGACCTATTCGTGGATTATATACCGACTTCAGGACATGTTTTGGACAAAATAGTTTACTGGCTTGTTTCGTCTGGATGTCCAAGGTTGGATTATGGCCGTTTATCGTGGAATATTTTCGTCTGTGTGTAATAATGAACCCGGAAATGCGAGTCGCGCTGTGTACGTTGAAGCCGTGTATAGAGAACGGCTGGATGGATATCCGTTGTTTGTCGGACAAATGTGTTTATATTACCTGCTGTGGTAATCACATCTGAAAGTGGTTTATACCGGTGGATTCATGAGAATCTAAGCTTTCCATCGGTGTATAGTGTTTGTATAATTGCGTTTGCAGTTTCAGACATTTAAGGAAATGCTTACGCAGATCTCAAAGCGTCCCGCGGGCGGGACACTGAAGCTTATGCTTTCAAATTTTATGGTGAGACTTCAAAAGGTGTCACTCAGAAGCAAACCTAAACCTCATGACACAAGAACATGTCAAATACCAGAAGGATTCAATGCCAGAGAAGCACAAATGTCTGCAAAATTTCATCTTAATCCAACCACAAGGAGTTGAGATATTTCAGTCTGGATCAAACTGACTGATCCTAGAGCTGTACCACGAGCATGGCCCTCAAAAAAGCCTCACCAAATGCATGTTTGTTTATTGTATCAGACCTCCATCTCTGTGTCCGTCTCTTTCTTTGCCGCTGCCTCCCTTCATATAGCTCAGCCCATTAGTCAGGCCACTAATTACCCTGCTTACCCACAGAGTCGATCATCAGCGTAAACACCCACCGCGATCTCCCTCCCTCTTCCTCATCTCACTACCACCGAGGATGCACCGACAGCAGGCCTAACTCAGGCGAGCGTGTCCGAATCTGCATCTGCGTGAATCCACCCACCCACGCCGAAAACACACCTTATCCATCTCTGAAGGAAATGAAACATGTCAATACAGCGTCCGCTCTCAAAAAACATCCAAAGTTAAAGCCTTTCATGTCAGATTTGAACGCGACGTCTCAGTCATCCGCATTGTTAAAGCAGCTTGCGGCGCGGAAGGAAGAGCTGGCCCCCACCATCCACCTTACATCAAGCAGCTATCAGCTTGGAGAAACGTGCCGGTAATCTCTCAATGATTCCTCCACTTAGAGGGGAGGGGCTGCCAGGCACCTGTTTCATTAGTGCCACACATCTTTCTTTCTTACCCCCCTCTCAGCCGCCTCCACCTCCTCACTCCTGTCTCCTTCCTCCCGCAAGCCTCGTTATTCAAATTTCCCTGCTGTCAGCCCACATTAGCAAAGCACCACAGTTTGCCTGTCAGCTGGCTTAATTGCTGGAGGTGCCTTCTTTTATTAGGTAACCCCCTCAGCTCGTTTGTTCCTCCACCGAGACGCACCTCCACAACAGCTTGTGTAAACCTGAGATCCCTTCAGCCTCTTTTCCTTCATTTTCCTCTCCCTTTTCCGTCTCCCTCCTTCTCTTCTCTAATCGCTGGCCGAGCAGAGCAGGCGAGCTCCTGATCGATAGCCACACTCTCAGCACTGGACAACAGTGGTGATAAAGAGCTAAAAGCATGCTCGGACTGAGGAAGTGGAGGCCGGCTTATGCTAGCTCTAAGAGTGGAGAGGAGAAGGCCTCATCTCAAAGTCACTCCTCGCTCTGTGTCCCCTGCCTGACCTTATCTGTGTTTCACGGTCTAGATATAATTTTAGAGAGACTCTCTCCTTGAGTAGTTGGGATAATAAGAGGAGATGGAAGATAGACAATGCTTGTGCCGAAAATATATAGATTTTTTTGGCCTCTTGTGCATAAGACATGCTCCTTAATTTTACAAAATGCACCCCAAAATTTAAAGTTTCTTGCAGCGTACTTTTGCATTTGATCAAAAAAAAAAAAGAACTGTATCTTTAAATCGTCTTTTAGATCTACATGTTTCTGTTTCATGCTATGTATTAAAACACCAAATCAAACTCATTATGTGTGAAAAGCCTACTTGACAATAGCACCTTTCTGATTCTGAACAGCAAATACACTTCTTCTGGCATTCACTGCATAATAAACATGTTGAAAACGGAGCTTTTCAAAATACTTCACATGAATATTTAGCGATCGCCGACTTCTCAATGTTTCTTCACGCACACATTAACCTAATGAAGCCACTTGGTGCAAATGAGGTCAAGCAGCCTGACTCACCCAGTGCTTCCTGTAGGGCTGGACCCAAATATCACGAATATTCGTTCACTACGCCCCGATACCCCCCCCCCGGACGCTACCGGGCGGAAAGAATATGCGGAGTTACTGTCTTCCCTCCGCCTTTGGCCCATCGGCACATATCGGCTCATCTCGTCGTGTGATCACATAAACATATACACATTTGTCTGTGTGATCACTCCCTCCTCCTCCCCAGACGAAAATATTCGGAGCTCATCTCTTCCCTGCGCCTTCGGCCCACTTCAGCTTACTTTGTCTGATCCCGCCGTGTTCTTCGGCTCCTCCATTCGTGTTTCTTACCACCACCCGAATGGCCGGGTGGCTGCCTACTCTGACGTCACGCTTTACTTCGTTGCATAAACACAAGACAAGAAGCTGAAGACCTCCGCTGTTTGGGAATTCTTCAGTTTAACTGAAGACAAAACTAAGGCAAAATTTGGACCCGAGAGACCAGACGAACGGATCCGAATATTCGGGCCATCTCCACCACAAGCCCCCCCGCCCCCCTCCCCCGTCGGATGGTTTGGGGCGGAACGAATATTCGGATATTCGTCTTTAATAGGGCCCGAATATTCGGAGACCAGAAACCACTATTCGGCCCGGTCCTAGTTTCCTGTGGGTATAAGTGTAAGAATGGTTGCGCATTTCATGCAGCTTTCTCCTCACCTTTTACCATCAGCGTGTTACTGTTTTCAAAATTATCTTCTCTACAGGAAGCAACAACTAACACATTCAGGCTGGCGAACTACCACACTAAAATTGAAAGTTTTGCAGAAGATGTGGATGGTACAGTACGTTAGCCATGCTAGTTTTTTGGCAAATTATCCATTTTAATGACTCTTATCGTCTCTGTTTGGGCAAATATTCCATAAAAAAAAAAAAATCACTATTTTGAGGGGAAAGCATTGCTGCATCCTTCACTCAACATGACTGTGCTTGTTTTAAAGGAATACAACAAAAACAGAGCATTTCCCCTCCTCTTACAGCAGAATGATATGGTGCACTCAGACCATTCCATGCTGCAGAATGGTCTGACAACGCCAGACTAAGGATGAAGTGAGCTCCATATGCTCAGCGTTTAGCATGTGATGTTGTTGTGGTAAGGCTTGTATTTTAATATCAACAAAAAGCATGCACACTGACAAAACAACGGCAAATATAAGCCGCTGTCTGGAGGATAATAAACATTTATAATCTGGCAGATGGGCTTAAATTACAACAATTTACCCAAGGTTCCCCCCACATCAGTGCCCTCCTGACACACCCCTCCCCCAGCCCGGGGCATTGTTCTGGATGAAATGGTTAGCGGAGGCTTGTTAGGACCAATCTCACTGTGACCTTTGAGAGGTTTGGATGTCTTTGTGTTAATTCTGTTACCTCCCACAGACTTTGGCGACAGAGTAAAACAACTTGTTCATTCAAAATCAAACAGACGGACATCACGTACATGCGACACTCAGCTCACCCACCTCGTGATTTCATCGCTTTCTCTTTCTAAACATGTGGCTTATGTTTTAGTTTTGCATTATTTCAAGCCATTACAAGCCCACAAAACAAATATTTCCTCCTGATTTGAATACTGTTTTATATTCTGCTTTGATGTCGTGCTTTCTTATTCACTTTCAGTCTGTGTTCCTGCCACAGTGGCAGATTTGAAGGAACGCTAAGGATCTGAGACAGCCAGTCATGCCTGCCATGTCCTATACACTTCTCGGCTGGTCTACCGTTTCTGGCGTCACCCAGAATCCACAAAATCATCTGGGAACATTCAAGAACCTGAAGCGTTTGCTAGGTGGTGTGGATGCAACGTCCGTGCACGGAATTAGATTTTTCATCTCTGTTGAAGAGAACTTTAGCCGTTTCATTTGTAGATAGAGATGCGCGCAATGTGAAATTAAAAGCTGAATTTTGATTTGTTGGCCTGTTGTGTTCACTATAAAGTCTATCAAAGTTGCAACAATCCTGTCAGGGAAAATATTCCAAGCAGCTGATCACAAGTTTCTACGCAAATAATCGGCAAAGATTGATCCGTCTCACTCTGAAAAGTCACCTTTTTCAAGAACTATCGTGACTCCGTTCAAATCTTGTCTTAAAACCAAACTCATCAGCATTTCTCTGGCATGATTTCAGCATCCGATGGTTTGTTATCGCTGCGTTTCAAAACCAACATCTCATCCGTTCGGGATGTAAATGAAATGCTGTAAATCAAAGACAATAGTGTTCAGGTTCTAACATCTGTCATTTCAGAAATGCATACAAATATGTTCTGATTTGTCTGAAAATCTGACTTCAGCAGGGAAATTTAAAGCTCTGTGTAGCTTTCTCACCTTCTAGAGGGGTTTATTTTGCTGTCTTTCTTCTCATAAACATGCGATAAAGATGCGGGATAAATGCAGCCACAAAGTTTCATGTTTAGTATTTAAAAATGCACCCGGATGTGATATTAGTACATTTAAATTCTCATGGGATTAAAGAAAACGACAGCATTCTTCACTGCTTCCAGCACACAACCACACATTTCTATTGGATTCGTGTGAGAAAAGATAGCCGCCTGTGGGAAGATACAGCTACATGTTTGTATAATATGTGGGTCACTTCCTTCACAGCACACCAATATCCAGCGCTGACAGGTTACTGCCAGCGTAGCGGTTCAGAGATTAAATAGTTAGCCGGGTTGAGTGGCCCTTCACTCCGAGGTGCAAACAAGAGCCGCTGATGGCCGGAGACTTCTCTGATGACGGCTGGCCTCACACGGTCGCAGCTGAAATGAAACGGGGGGCCGGCGGGCCTAAACATTCCACCCAAGACCCGCCGCAGTCTGCTACTCTCACCCTGGGACGCCTGCCCATACATTAAGATGTGGTTTGGAGCTCTCACAGGAACACAGCGAGGAGAGGCTGGATGAGAGGGATTGGGTTTACAGTGCAAACCACAGAGCCACAGTCTGCCTCCTGCCCTGCCTTCCTGCACTCAGCAATACTACACACACAGCTGCTGGTGTTTGTGTAATGTTTCTGTATGTGCTGTATGTTTGGGCAGGAACAGGAGGAGGAGGAGGAGGGTCTCTTTATCGCACAAACGGAAGTGCAGGATGAAATTCAAGTCACAATGCAATCTCAGCTGGAAAATAAATCACCTGCTTGACCGGATTTGGGAAGATTTAATTAAAAACATGAACTTATGCTCCACAATGAGCCTAATCTGATTTCAATACGTGGGACACGAATGTCAAAACAGTGTCAGGGGTGGGGTGCAGGGTGGCATGACTGAGGGATGTAGAGGAGGGTTAGGCAAATGAGCAGGTCTTAATTGATACTTCACACAGCTGGAGGACCAGTGTTTATGCATTTCAGTCCGCTCGAAAGCTCTCCACCTAAACTCGGCTAACGCAAATTAAAGCCATGCAGCGTGAATTCTCCTCAGCACACAAAAAGCGTGAGGATATCTTTTATATTTTGGTTTCTGGAGCCAAATCGCTGAAGGTTATTGGCGAAAAATGGAGTTTTCGGGGACTGTAATCACACTTGATACGACTGAATTTGTGAAAACAATGAGTGGCACTTGAGAGAAGGTGACAACAAGCCAAGCTGACTCACCTCACCTCCCCCCTTTTTTTCCTCCCTTGTGAACACACAAGCTCTTGAGGAAAAGGGACAAACACACACTTCATCATCTGGGTCAACTCCACAATAGTGTGGAGATGGAGGGGAGGCTCCATGTTTCCAACCTGGTGATGGTGGCCACCAAGGACAGGAGATTTTTACGCACAGAAGTTGGACGTTGTTTGAAGAGGGGGGGTTATTTATTTTGCCTCAATGCAAAAAATAAATAAAAACCCTCAACAATGTGGCCTGACCTTCAGGAGACAACACACCGATACACAAACAAACAATATGAGGTGCAGAATAAAGCCACAAAGGAGGTTAAAAACACAGCGAGGATGGCAAGAATTTCCTAGAAAAGGGCTGAAAAGGTTTTAAAACACAATGTATTCAAAGATCAGAACCGGATCGGAAGGCTGCTACACAGTCGCCTACTTACCGGTGGTCGGTTTTGAGGAAACATCGTAGCAGCCGACTTGTGCGTCCCCTTGTGCGTCTTTTTTTGTGTCTTCTTTCTCCCTTTTTTCGGGGCGGAAAGCTTCGTCGAGAAAATGCGAGCAGCCGATGTACTATGGTCGGTCTCTCACTGAGGCATTTGGCCCGGATTCAGAGGCGAACGCAGAGCTAGTCTCGACTCGCTCATTCCTCGCTTCAAGACTCCTTTGTTCTGGCTTATATCTCCTCCAAGCCCGCACCGCAGCGACGCGTAGTAAAAGGACGAAGGGGGAAGAGAAACACCCGGTCCGATCCGAGGAGCTCCTCTCTCTCTCTCTCTCTCTCTCTCTCTCTCTTTCCAAGTCCCCAACTTGCGCGCTTCCAGCAATATCGTCAAATTGTTTTCTCCCCTCTCTCTTCCCTTCGATGTATTTTCAGCAGGAAAAAAAGAGGCCAGAGATAGATGGAGGAGGGAGGCGGCGGCGGTTGAAGGGGAGAGAATGTGGTTTGCTTGTGGCTTCGGAGACGGACACACCACCAGCACATTCAATGCAGCCGCAGCCTCTTTTGTCTCGCTCGTTGGCCTGCACTCTTTTCACACAACACTCCCAGTCCCCTCACTTCTCCCACTCCCACCCCCCTCTGCTCTGATCCTCAATGGGACATCACATCTGAGGACCTCGGGGCTCATTTTTACCTCCGCAATCTGCCAAATGAACCACCTTATGGTGCGTTTGTGAAACCAAAAAACACAATTTCGTCCGATTTAAGTTTACAAATCTGAGCTTTTTCTTTTACACAACGCTGCTGTGCAAACAGCCTCACGATATTTGCACATTTCCAGGGTTTCTTGTCTTATCCCAGGCGTGCAATTGAACATGCATGTTGGGGGGGAAATCGTAATTTTCTTGATTTTTTTTTTTTTTAAGTGCAAAATTCTTCTCCCTTCGCAGGAATTGTTCAGTGATTGAATGAAATCTCCACGTGGGGCTCGGCCTCAGCACAGTAAATACTGGTAAAAAGCAGCCAATGAGCGTCGAGATCGCCCCACGTGGGGTGCGGCGACCTGTTTCTGATTGGACAATGCGGGCAGCACAATGCTCCGCATGTCAATCAAGCAGGAGCTTACAACCGCTCCGTGAGGTTAACCCTTTCCTGGGTGCTTGAAGTGATTGAGAATGCGAGGAGTTGTGTGGCTGCTGTATCAAGATTCAGCGGTTTTCCTTTTTTTTCCCTCCCCCACAAAACCAAGCAATGCATTCAGAAAGTCCTGCATCCCCCTTCCTATTGCATCCCGTGGAAGTAAATAGAGTTAGCACTAAACATCTGCATATCTAGATGTGAAAAATTAACCAGACATTTACAAAAATCATGGGGGCCAGATCAGATCCAAATAAGACCCCCAAAAAGGCATGCAGAAGGGATAATGCTGCACGGCTGTGTATTGAGAGTGCACATTGTTGTTACCTGGAAGAATTATTCTGCAGAAGAAGGGGAGAAATGGTGGAAAAATTGGTATTCTGGTGGCACGACCCCTTTAGCTGGGCTCATAATTAGAGAGAGAGATATTGAAAAAGCAATTTCTGACAGTGGAAATCACAACCTGCCAGAGGTGGAGTTGGAAAATATAGATGGGGTGTGTGTGCGCGTGTGAGAGAGAGAGAGAGAAGAGAGAGGGGGGGAGGGAAAGAGAGGGGGAGGGAAGGAGGGAGGAAGAGAATAAAGGATGAAGGACGGCAGGGGGGATGCTGAGAAAGAAGAGCCAGTAGGAGGGTTAGGAGATTGAACGAAAGAGTGTGTGTGTGTGTGTGTGTGCATGCGCGTGTGTGTGCACGGGTGATGATGATGAAAAAAGCAATGTGTGTGTTGAGGAGACAAGTGAGGGAATGAAAAAAAGAGAGAGAAAGGGGTGAGGGGAGCAAGTAGGGGAGAGAAAAGAAGGGGAAGAGAGGGAAAGAAAGATTTTATTGCCATTTTTTCCCATGAATTTTAATGCACAGCACTGGTCTCCCTCTCCGGATTCTGGGATCACATTTATTAGAAGAAGAAGAAAAAAAGAAGTCATGAGGAATGCAGTGCTTTTGCAGTCTGCTGGTGCTGCACAGGGAAGATGTTTCATGGTTTTTTGGAGAGGGTTCAGAGGACGTATGAGACTGAGTTGTTGTGCAGAGGTGGGGGGGCATAATAATATAGATGATAGAAAATGATAAGTGAAGGACACATATTATTGCTATTGGCAGGTCACATGAAGGAGTGTGTGTTTGTGTGCTGGCTGAGCTCCAGTGATTAAATACACTAAGTCCACAGTGCCCTTCTCTCCTCCTCAGAGCGACGGGACATCAAAGTGGCCTCCACAATGGGAGAAGGTTCAGTGCTGCAGGACCTTTTGGTTTTACCTCAATCGTGCGAGATGCAAGGAAGCCGAAGTAAGCACATGAAGGTGTTTCAAAAAGTTCTTGGCCTCACCGGAAAACGTCACAGGAGAAAGTGTTCCTGCATTATTTTGAAGCACAGTCTCCTTTAACTTCAATGCATTTGGTTCACTTCTCTTCATGGAAGAAGGTCACATCCAAAAGCTCTAGATCCCTCTCAACGACATGCATGACCTCATCGTCCCTTTGAAACTGCCATTGGAAACAGACAGAAGTCAAGCAGTGCAGGTTGGGTGAGAAAGGTGTGTAGGGCAACAGTTCACAGGAGAAAGATTGCTCTTGCATTAGTTTTCAACATAGTCTCCTTTAACTTCAAATGCATTTGGTTCACTTTTCTTCGTGGAAGAAGGCTGAACCTCCTGATACGTCTCAATAGCATGCATGACCTCATCATCACTCTGAAAATGGAGACCATGGAAGCAGGATTTCACTTTAAGAAACAGAAGTCAGACAGTGCAGGTCAGATATGTAAGACGCATGGATGTACAGGTAATATACTATACTGTAGAATATACAAGGGCACTTTAAAAAGGTCTTTTCCTCACCAGAAAACATCACAGGAGAAAGTGTTCCTGCATTATTTTGAAGCACAGTCTCCTTTCATTTCAATGCACTTGGTATTCTTCTCTTAGTGGAAGAAGGTCAAGCCTCCAGATGCATTGCAACAGCATGCATGACCTCATCGTCACTCTGAAAATAGAGACAACGGAAGCAGGATTTCAGTTTAGGAAGCAGAAGTCTGACAGTGCAGGTCAGACAATTAAGATGCATGGAACAGCAGTAAATGTGCATGCAATATACTATACTGTAGAATATGCATCACCAAAAAAATGTCACAGAAGAAAGATTGTTCTTGCATTATTTTTAAGTAGTCTTCTTTTTTCAATGCACTTGGTCGACAGCACTTTGTGTAAGAAGGTCACACCTTGAGCCACCATATGCTCCTCAACAGCATGCATGACCTCATCTTTACTCTGAAAATGATGAGTTTAGGAAACAAAAGTCAGATGGTGAAGGTCAGGTTAGCAAGGTGCATGGGATAACAGTTCACAAGACAAAGATCGCTCTTGCATCAGTTTTCAACAATCTCTTTTTTTTTTAAGTTATTGGACAACCTGCAGCAAAGGGCTGTGACCTGGAATCGAACCCAGAATGTTGTGTTGAGGATGATAGCCCCTAGTCATGTGTCGCCCACTCTATCAGTTGGGCTATCTGGGCGCCCCCAACAGTCTCTTTTACCTTCAGTGCACTTGGTCTACTTTGTGGAAGAAGGTCACATCTTGAGTCTCCAGAAACTCCTCCGCAGCCATGTATGACCTCAACATTACTCTGAAAACACGATTTGGGATTTCAGTTTTAGAAATAGAGAGAAGTCAGATGGTGTAGGTCCGGTGAGTAAGGAGCATGAAGCAACAGTAATGCTTCCTATTGTTTGACTGTACATGCAATATACTGTACAATATACTGAGGCATCTGGCCCTGTGCTGTAAGCGGCGCCCCGTGCAGTCGGCCCCCTAGCGTTCACTGACCTGGCTCCTCTGTACTCAGCCACGCGTTTTTAAGATCACTTCATCTGTGTGTGTGTGTGTGTGTGTGTGTGTGTGTGTGTGTGTGTGTGTGTGTGTGTGTGTGTGTGTGTGTGTGTGTGTGTGTTGGGGTTGGAGATGGGGCGGGGGCAGGGGACTGTTTAACATGTATAGCACTTTGTGCTGCATTTTAATGTATGAAAAAGTGCTCTATAAATGAAGTTTGATTTGATTTACTGTAGAACATATGAGGGTACTCCAAAAAGTTCAACCTCACCAGAAAACATCACAAGACAAAGATTGTTCTTGAATTATTTTTCAACACAGTCTCCTTTAACTTCAATGCGCTTGGTCCAGCGATGTTCAAGCTTCACTATCCCTTCATGGAAGGCCACTTTTGGAGTCTCCAGATACTCAACATCGTGCATGACCTCATCGTCAGTTTTTGAATCAGACAGAAGTCAGAGGGTCCAGTTTGGGTGAGTGAGGTTCATGTGGCAGCAGTTCAAAGCCACATTTGGCTGCTTCTGCCACCTGTGCTGTGTGGACAGATGTACTGTCCTGAAGCAACAACACTCCAGCTCACAGCTTTCCTTTCCTTCATTCTTTGATTGCTTTTTTCAGTTGTCGCAAATCTGATGCATAGCAGTCCCTATTAATGGTTTCACCTTTCTGCAAGAAGTCAATCACTAGCGAACTCTTTCTGTCCCAGAACACAGAAGTCACCACCTTGCTGACAGATGCAACTTGCTTGAACATTTTTAGATTCAGAAAGCCTGAGCGTTTGCATGGTTTGCTTTGATTCTGGATCAAAGTGGTGAACACATGTCTCATCCTGGGTCACAAATCGAGCCAAAGTGTCCTCGAAATTCTGATTCTCTTCCACTTCTGATGTGGCGTCAGCATTCGGGGCACCTTTCAGGCGGTTTGCTCGTCCCCAAGATGTCAGTTGAAAGAGCGTGAACTGGGCCAACACTGATGTTCATCATTCCTGCTATATTTTGGACTTTCGCACATCTATCATTCACGACCGTGTGGTAAATGACCCCCGTTTGATCGTCTGTGCTCCCTGATTTTGGGTCATCTTCCGTGCTTTCTCTGCACCACTTGAAATCAGCAACCCACTTCTTTAGATGAAATAACAAGTGCAGTCCTTATCAAGTGTGTTGACCAGGTCCTTAGGGCCATTTTCTTTTCATGCAGATACTTAATCACAGCTCTGGCTTCTTGCTTGTCCATTTTTTGGTTTCTCTCTCACCTATTGATTTTCAAAGGGCGTCACCAAGAAATTACAACATTTACATTTTTGTGGACATGATCTAGTATACAGTTATGCCCCAAATTAAGTTACACATTTCCAGGTGATTCCAAGAACTTTTTGAAGTATAATACACACACCTGTCACAAAGTGCCAAAACAGTGGAAAGAGCCTGAGGTGAAAGCAGAACAGCTTACAACAGGTGGAGCAAACAGCAGCCAAGACGCCACAAATTATCACCGAGCAGGCAAATAAAAACATCAGGAGGGCTTTCAAAGAGGTGATGAAAACAAGTTCGCTTCCTTCAAAACTTCAGAGACGACTTCATTCCTGCGTTGTTGCCAAGAGCGATATCAGTGTCAAACTGTGACTGATATTAATACTAAATGATGCACTAATAACAGCGGACAAGGTCTGCTGGACAGACATCCTGTCGAGACGATGAACCATCAGTTCTGTTGTTTACTGGCAGGCAGCACGATGAGAGTGGTTATTGTAATGTTCTCCTCGGATCAATAGCCTTCACCTGTCTGCTGATGTTGCCTCCCTGCACACACGGGCAGCTGTGGGATAGTTTGCTAACATCCCATCCATAGAATACAATGCAATATGCTTCGAGGACATTTAAGGTGATTTCAGAAACCAACGTAAACAACTTGAGAGCAGACTGTACTGCTGAAGCACAATGTCTTTCTGGGACTATTCTTGGTGCTTGGATGAGGCTAGCTTTTTTTGTCCCAGCTGATGAAAGGCCAAATCTACATGACCCGACTTCACTTCAGAGCACCAGAGGCACTTCTACAATAGAGAGTAAAAATGCAAAAAAAAAAAAAACAACCATCCAACTGTGTAATAATGATAATAAGAACAGGAACAAAGGCAGCATTAAGAACAAAAAAGAAGGTGAGGAAGAAGAAGAAAAACAAAAACACCGAGCAGATAAAGAAGAAGAAAAACAGCAAGAATAATTAAGAGACACAAAGAAAAACAAGAATGAGAAGAGGAAGAAGAGAAAACAGAAGAATCATAGCAAGAAGATCAAAACGAGAAGAAGAAGCAGAACAAGGGTAAAATGAGAACAAAAACAAGAAAAAAGAACAAGAAGACAAACAAAATAAACAAGAACACTAAGAAGAATAATGCAAACTAGAAGAGCATGATCATGAGCAAGAACAAGAATGAGAAGAAAAAGAATGCTAAGAACATAAACATGAGCAAAAGGAAAAAGGACAATGTTACGATGGCGGGGATGGTAGAACCCAGAAGCAGACAACAGACAGGCAAACAGGTGTGATGGGAAAAAGGGGTTTATTTGCCAAAAATCAAAACCACTACAACCAAGAGCTAGGCTATGGAGGCAGCGTAAAAACCAAACTACTCTAGTACTAAGAGGCGAAACACAAGGCTCCTGAGAGTTACTCACACAACCAGTGACGCGAACAGGCTGAGGACATCCAAACTACAAAAACCACAGAGTCCAACAGAGGGAAAGCGGTAGAGTCCAAAGCTGATGCAGTCCAGAGGGGTTTTGTGGGAGACGGAGACCGGGTCAACATGTGGGTTTGTCGAACAATGTTCCAGCACTGACTGAGGGAAGCAGAGGGCTTATATAGTTGAGGAGAGGAGCAGGTGAGTGGAATTGGCTGATTAACAGCAGCTGAAGCTCATGCCGCAATCAGCTGGCAGAGCCAGGGGCGAGTGACCAGGAGAGAGAGACAGAGGACGGGAAGAAAGGACAGGAGCAGGAGTGGGACCATGACAGACAATGAGACAACGAAGAAGAAAAAGTAAAAGAAGAAGAACTTTTGTAGCTTTTAAAAAAGTAACAGATAACAGAGAAAGCAGGACAGCCTGAAGGCAAAAGAACAAGATAAACAAGGAGTCAAAAGATGCCAACTTACAAAAGGCAATATGTCAATAATAAATACAAAAAATGAAAGCAACAGAAATGATCTTCTCAAGGTCCATCCAAAGCTGATGCCAAAGCATTGATTCTAACATGAGCAGGAGGCTAATGAAGTGAAGCCATGACAGTGAAGATGTGACGCTGAGCAGTAAGGAGCCGAGCTGCTGTGTACAAAAAGTCACTTGTAAACAGGCGTAAACTAACCGTGACGTCACCTGTTGGTTTCAACACTAAGAAAATGAAGCCCAGATTTTGCTACTTCCTGGTCGCCGTTCTGGATTTTTTGGAGCCAGTGACGTAAAAAGCGTCATCAAACAGGCTGGACCGGTAGAGCAACTAGGGGCAGGATTGGCTGAGGACTCTCTTATCCCGCCCACATTTTACCGCAGAGGCTTCTGTTGCTGTCTATCAAGTATAGCCACGCCCCCTGGCTCCGCCAACTTTAACGATTTATTTAAAATTCAGCATTGATTTATTTTAAGATCGGCCACCTGATCTCTCATTTTGACCATGAAAACTAACGGGGAAAAATCCTGAGCTGTAGAACATCAGTCTATCAAATTTTATTTTTCCAAAAATGAATTGGGGTCTATGGAGCAAAAGCTTTTTGGAGCCAACCCTAGCGGACGGCGTGATATTGCAAGTTTTTGACACTTCCGGGTTGGCTTCAATTCTGGAGCCAGATGCTACGTCCACCATATATACAGTCTATGCTTGTAAACATCAGGTTTCAGAGACGGTCCTTCTGACCTGCAGTTTCACAACAACCCTACTGGTAGGAAACCATCGGGGTGAACAGTAAAGCCTCTGCAGAACAAAATGCACTGGAGCCCCAAGACCTGCTGCATTCTGAGTGCAGCCTCTTCATTCATCTCAACATGGAAAACCCACTGTTACACTTCTCTTATTTTATTCTACACCACTCTCGGTGTGTACAGCGTGTCCCACAATGCAGCAGATTAAACCCCATTGTCTTTAAACTTCTCAAAGTTCAGAGAAGATCCTGGAATACAAATCAGTCCTTTAAAACTGTAAACAAATAAAAGAGTGGAGTTCTTTTTTACTTCGTTCAACTTGGTTGAACTCTACAGCAGACAGAGCCTCTTTAAAAAATTGCCTCCCCTGAGTAAAGAGATCATCTTGGAGGAAGATGCTCTGGTTTGGATCATAAACTTTTGGTTTTGTGGTATCCCATCCTCCACGGCCACACAAGCTTTCACCAGTTTCCCCCAGAGCCTTTACAAAACTGGAAAAACAACAAGACAGAAAAACATATTTAAAAACAAGGCAAAACTGTAAATGCAACATTTAAAAATTGTAAAACTGTGAACTGGCAAATATCTGTAAAAATAACTGTATTTTGATTTAAAGATAATTTTAAAAAAATAGTGTAATTTTATAGTCAAATGTCATAAAATGTATTTTTTAAATATATAAATTACATTTTTTCTGTCATTTTGCCAGTTATTGTCTATAATTTAACAATATGGGGACAATCTGGTAAATAACAGCTGAAAAATTATTTTTCAGTCCTTAATAATATTAACATTTTTTCAGATAACATGAAATATCTCGAAATAATTTTATATTTAGTCAGTTTAAATGAAGTGTAATTTTACAGTCAGATGTTGTAAAAGAACAATTTTTTATTTTTTAAAAATACTGATTTTTGATGTCCATTTAAAATGTTAATAAAGCCAACTTTAGAATTAATACTTTACTTTTTATCCCACTGGATGTTAGAATCAGAATCACAATCAATGCATAACAGCAAACAGTAACATATTAAAAGATTATTTGTAATTTAACAAAACTGAGAGAATCTGTTCACGATCAGTTAAAATATTTACCATTTTTCAGGTGTTTTACATATTTATCTTTCACATAACTGTAAATATTCTGTCAACATGTATTATTTTTTCATCTGTCATGTAAGAAAAGAGGAAATAACAAGAAAGAAGAAGAAAATATTTTAAAAATGATACTTCAGTCCAAAATCTACATGCTTTTTAAATAATGCAAAATATTTGTACAATATTGATATGTGATATTTTTAGCTGGTTTAAATACAGTATAAATCCATCTATCCTCTATACACGGCTTTATCCTCAGTATAAATCTTGTATTATTAAAGAATATAAGCACAAATTGCAAACAGAACAACTTACTATTTGTGAAAATACACATTTTTGATGTGGACATTATGCACAGTTCTAGCCTGTGTTTATACTCTTCATGTGTGAATTAATCCTTTTTTTCTGGGGTTTTGTTAATTATTATCTGTAATTTATGAAAACAAGACAAATCTGAAAAAACAAAAAGTAAATAATTTTCAAAAACGCTGTTTAAAACCTTACATTTTTACAGTGTAGTTGGCTCCTTCCAGGCGTGGGCTTTGAGTGACAGGGAGACAAGGCCACAGTGTTGTCATGATGCCCCCCCGACCCTCCCTCATACCTCCCTAACCCCCGACCCTCCCTCACCTCCTCACCCTCAACCCTCAACCCTCCCCAACCTCCCCCTCCCCCCATCCCTCATCAGACAAGCTGGGTGTCAGTGCAGAGACGGCACCGTGATTTATTGGTCTCTGCTCCTGTGGGACACCCCCAGCCCACCCCCCACCACCCAACACACACAATCTCAAACCATCCTCCTCCTCCACCTCCACCTCCCTCTATTTTTCCCATCCCCAACCCTCCATCCATCCCCCTCTCCTCCTGTCCTCTCCTGCTGCATTGCCCCTGGGGGGAACCAGGGGGTAATGACCCACATCAGCAGCAGCCATGCTTCACATGCACGCGCACACACATGCACGCACGCACGCACACACACACACACACCTCCTTGCAGGCGGATACAAATAAATACCCTCTGTGACACACATACGCACACGTATGCACACATAAAACAGGCGCTGACACATTTACGCCCACAGGCATGTGTATCTGGGAACTCAGGAATTCCACTGCCGTGCCGTAATATTGTTTCCTCGCTCAAAAGTCTCCTCCAGCCTCTGGACCACGACGCCGACGGGATCGATACCGAGCAATCTTTCTCCAGGTCTTTCTATTTTGGTAAATAAGAAAAGACGTGTGGACAGATGTCTCCTTTACACTTGCATTTATTTTATCTTTTTTGCTTTTGTAAAACAGAACAGCTGATTGATTTGTGTCACTTTGCAGTGCAGTGGAAGAAGATCTCTTGTGGACTTCTGTCAGTGGCGCATCTTGCACAATTTGGCCATGAAATCCAAAAACTGAACTGTACGCTCACAGAGGTGACGATGAAGCAGATTGCAAAGAAGGGGAAAAAAAAAAAAACTTCATATGTGCCAGTGAAATTCCTCGACAAGGTCAATGTGATGGTTCATATTCTTCTTCTTGTTTTTTTTTTACTTTCTTCTTATGAGTGAGAAAAGAGCATCTTTTCAGAGGCTGATTTGGAATGCAGGCAGTCGATCCACACTGAAGGGAGAGTGAAGAGGTTAAATCTGAGCATTGACTTGCAAATGCTACTGACAGCACTCTGGTGTGCTGTCACTCATCTCACACGGCGGAGTGATGCTCTCCCTGCCAGGAGTGTGCAGCCGCTGCCACAGGTTTCCACTTTACCTGAGTGCCGGCGAAGCTGGAGGTCAGGCCGGGTGTTAATTTGTATGTGGATGCATTTAACGTGGGAAGGAGACCTTTTAATTTAATTCTATACATGAATCAGGACAAGAGATGCAGGAGCGGAAACACATGATCTGTTAAGTTTGGCTGCAAAATCAGTCAGTCTGCATGAAAAACAAGACTTCTCCTGTTAAATAACATCGATTCACACATTTATTAATGATAAATTCAATAGAGAGAGTACTAAAAATTTAATATTAGACTAACTTGATCCCTGTTGGTGCATATATACACAATAAACTGTTTAAATTAGTTATTTTGACAGGCCACTGTGCTGTTGTAGTGTCTTGTGGGGTTCTACCTGTGGACAGACAGCAAGCTGGACCACTGCATGATGCTGCCACCTGCTGTTCAATACAAGTAATGCAGCCAACATTTAATAGGGTTAATACATGCAGTAAATATATCTTCACATTTTCTAACAAATTCAGGAAACCACCAGCTGGATGAATATCAAACTGACAGACTCTCCTCTATAAATTCTAAGGCCCATGGTCAATTTTATGGTGAGGATGGTGAAAGTTTTCTACACTTACGGTTGCTGTATACAGTACAGTCACCACGTTTTTGCACCAGGCTGCAATCGAAAGCTTCTACCACACGGTGTCGCCATTATACTGTCAATACTGAGCTGTTCGTGAATCGATAATTATTCAAAGTATCAGGAAAAGTATCCGCAATAAGTACACATTCTTGGCACTGATGTCTGCTATGTCTGTATGTAAAGCTGCATCACAACAGAGACGTATTCTTACACACATGCAACCGAATCAGTAAGGGCAATTTCCTCATTGCCCTTCCTTTTTCACAAATGTGAAGCTATTAAAGGTCTATAAAGACTTTTTTAATTAGTAAAGCTTCTAAAGTTGTTTTAGTAAAATGTTTAGTGAGTTGCATGGGTGGGAGTAGATTTTACTCCAACATTTGTGGCAAAAAATGTTAGATTCAACATGACTGTCATTGCAACAGAGTACCAAGACAACTCACTGCAGTTTAGCATCTATTTAAAAGTGCAAAACAAGCAGAAAAAGGTGCAGCGCAATAGGAAAAGTCTAAGTGGAGAAGCTTTAACAGCAGTATAACTGTACAAACAACAACAGTGCATGCATATATAAGAAATACATCTCTCTCCATATCTATCTCTATAGATCCATCCATCTCTGTATTTAGACGGGCAGACACACATTATATACAGTGTACAAAGCATTAATTTACAGGATACAGTATGAACATGTTAAGTATAGAAATAGAATAAGCTGCAGGTACTTGTTTCTATTTATTGTTTCTATTTATGCAAAGGAAAACATCAAAATTTAGGCACCTGTTGACACTTCATAATGCAATGGAATATAATGCTGTAAAGTTCTCAGACATTCTTTATTACTTTTAAATATTTAAAGCCCTGTAGTTTAACTTCTTTAAACCGACATCCCCGTTTATAAATCTATACATGTTCAGGCATGATTTAATTGTTTGTGTGGAGATGTAACCTGCTTAAATGTGCAGGTGATACCTTGACTGAAGGAACTAAATGGATCTCTCCTTTCTGCACTTAAACCCTTTTAGTTTGCTTAGTTTTTGTTCTGTTTGTGATGCACAGTGCCCCGTTCACACTGTAACCACACATCCAAATCAACACAATTGATGTACTTTTACGTTTCTTTTGGGTTATAATAAATATCTTACATTTATTGACATTTTGTGGTCTTTACCATTTTTGTCATGGCCTGTGGTCCAAGTTATGATGATACAAAACACTTAAAAAATGTTTGTAATGCTGCTGCATCCATTTTGCATCATTTACAGAATGCATCACTCAATGAAAAAGCCGACCATATGCAATTAACTGGTGAAATAACAAGCAGCTTCAGAGTTCAATTGTGCAGTAAAAGCTAACACAAAACTAAAAACTCAAGCTTATGCTCTGTACTGTCACTTTACAACAATGCAAAAATATACTGGGTCTTTAATGAAGATTTAACTTCTTTTTAATTTCCTCAGTGCTGCAACATAAAGTCAAACTGAACTTCTGAAGGACACTGGAGTCTTTAAACCATAATGTTCACCTCATGGATGTCCACAAAAAGCAACGTTTTCAACATTATATGCTTTATCTACGTACATTTAAAATAAAACAATCCTGAAGGTCTCAGCCCCCAGACTGCAGGTTTCTCCTCAGTCTTTCTTTTGTAACTTTACCTTCTTATTATTGAGGTAAAAGAGAGTTTCTTTCCTTTGATTCCAGCTGCATCCTGCCAGCGTTCTCTCTCTCTCTTGTTGAATTTTTAGGAACATGACCCATCCTCTCCTGCTCCTTCTTGGCCGGCGGCATCTACACTAACATTTTCCCTTCTTTCACTCACTGTTCCTTCTCGCTCTGCAGATTTCTGGCACCAGATGACGGCTTGTATTTTCCAGGGGAGACCGAAGGCTGGCTGTCGAGCAGACCCGGGCCTCCTGTTTCCCCTTGTGGTCCTTCACCGTCTCTGCTCCAGCTGCACAGACAGCAGAAACACGAGAAGAGATGAGACAGTTTTAAAACCTACTGTGCCAAAGATTAAAGATCATCTCCCGTGATAACTTCATTTATATAGCGCCACTTTAAAAATAGAGTTTTACAGAGAGTGGGCAAACAAGAACAGAAGGACAGTCAGGAAGACGACTGAACAACAGAAGGGCGGTCAGTCCGAACAGAAGAAGGAAGACCAGAGAGGCAAAAGTGCAGAAATAGAGTTAAACACAGTAAAAGATTTTCAAAGTGAATCAATACAACAACACCAGATAAAATAGTAAAATGCCCCATCCATGTAAGGGAAAAGAGCAAGTGAAATAAAAGAAAAAACATATGGTACAATCATGAAAATATGGCTAATAATAAGGCTAACAATAACAATAATAAGGCTAATGACAGTAAATGAAGCACAAATAAGTAATGTATCAGAGGGAAAAATAGAATAAAATGAACAATAAAGTAAATAAAAATAAATCAGATGACAAAAAATAGATATTAGAAATAAACAACATCACATAATATCAGCCTATAAAGGGTCTTTTAGGAGGTTATTTCTCGTTTAATGTGAAAATTTTGCTCTTTTGGATGCAGAAAGTCTTGTTTATGTTTCTTGTCATGCAGTTTTAATAGATTTTGTCATGTTGGAGAAGGTCCAGCACATAAAAGAAGAAACTTTAGAAGTCTAAAACAGTTTCTTACAAAGCTGTGGATTTTATTATTTACTGAAAAATGATTTATCGCCACAGCAGACCACAATTGGGACTTAAAATGTAAACAGGAGTGTTAAATGAGGAGTCCTGACTGATATACAACAGCTCTAACCCACTGAGGGTGACTGTGTACTCAGTGGAGCTGATTTACTAACTAGTCAGACTCTTTAGTTTGGGTTCAACAAAAACGCTGTTAAAGTGCCATCTTAGAAATATGTTGGTGTTTGTGATTCCACATCCCTGCACTGTGCAAATGCTGAGTTAGAGAGTTTAAAGTATATGCTTTCAGCTTGTCGAGGGGTTAAATCCACACACAGACATCACACTCGATCTATATCTGCTCCCAGGCCTTAAAAGATAATACATAACTCTCTGCAGTCTCAATGTGGAAACTCAAACACAACAGCTTTAAGAAACAGACATATCATCCTCTGCTAAGGAGATGGGTGGTCTCTGCAGGAGTCCACGCATGAGGGTTTTACAGTTTGTCACGGAGTGTTAGTCCCGTATAAACACGACACAGGAACAAAAGCTTTCCTGATTATCACTGCTAATAAAAAAAGAACCTGGATTCATCCACGTGGCCTCGACTTCCTTTCGCAGTGACATCATTCCAGCCTGAAACAGGACCTTGGGCTGTTTCCCAACAGAGGCCCTGTCACACCAGGCCTCAGAGCGTCGCAGCCCAGGTTTGTTTACCTCTCCTCGGTGTCGCTACTATTCCACAGCGGTACGCATTTCCCCTCTGCCATAAATCCATGAAGTCACGCATGACTTGCAGGGTCGAGGGGGGGATGACATGAAGCTGCTGCTGTGTGTGTGTAACTTATAAATATATAACTCCCTCGTCAGGGTCACTGGTGAGGATGGCGAGCAGCCAGATAAGCTGCTTCTGCTCACACTCTCTCTCCCTCTCACTCTCTGCCTGAAAGAAATGTGCCATTATCCAGCCAGGCCCCTGCAGCCGGGCCCCCGAGCACAGAACTACTGTCCAAGACAACATGCTAATGCCAAAAGACTGGAAGCTGGATGCGAGAGCGCTTCAGATACCTCCTCAGACTGTTTATGGCCGCCTCGACGGCAGCCAAAAGCTTCTCCGGCCTCACAGACCTTCTCCTCACTGCTTCTTTCTTTCCAGAAGGCCACTGCCAGTGAGAGCAAAGCGACAAACGCGGAGCTGTGCAGGACTTCCTGAGCCAGAATGAGACTCATCTCTAGAAGATTTAAACTAGTGCACTGGCAGAACTTTCCGACAAAAAGTCTCTACGGCAGTTCAGACAGCAGCTGAATTCAAACTCTCCCTATTTATAAAAGATCGCAAGAAACACGAACAACATAAGACTTCACCTGACTGTCTGTTCTTCAGATGATTAAGTAACACCTTCCTCCATTATTAGATGCTTCAGGTCGGTGCATTATAGGAAAAATTATAAGCGGCTTTAGATCAGAAATCATATAAAGCTTAACATCATCACACAGATCAGTTTCTCTGTATATTTTTCCTCACTTATTTCTCTTACATACCTTCATGAAGATCTCTGATAGGGGAAAAAGCTTAGGAAAAGGCAGAAAACATCTTATTTCGCCTCAAAAGTCCTCCTTGCTGATGCTTTCGGACCACTTGGGCATAAATATGTAATCCTTCCAGCACGTCCTTTCTTTGTTCTGAGGGAATCAGTGCTGGAGATGACGTCTGTAGACAAGTTCTGGACGACCCAAGAAGCTGGTTCAACCCACAAATGGATCTCAGCTTCGTGTAATTCACACAAGTAAAACTAATTAAATATCTGACCAGAGGACAGAAGGTGATTTTCGTACAAAACAAATTAAAGCTTTAAAGTATTATCAATGGTCCCCTGGTAGCTGAACAACCGAGAAGCTTCTGGAGCTCAAATATGGTTCACTGCATTTCTGATATTTACATCTTTAGAACAATTTCTGCACAAACATCTCCGATTTGAACTTAAAATGTGCATGTTTATAAAGATATTTGTGCAATTTTAGAATGAGGCTCATGGCGCAACTTGTCTTACCTGCTCAGTCAGCTACAAAAGTTCAGCCAAAAATTACTTTTTTCCATCTTTATGACCAAGTATTTGACATTAAAAAGTATTCTATATGTTTTATTTTGTATTATTGTGACAATCCGCTACAAATGACTCAGAAAACACAAGTAGATGATTTCTGCATGATCAATTTTCTTGTTAATGGGAGCTCAAAGATGGAACTTTTCGTGACAGCTTTAATATTTTTTTTTAAATTTCAGCTCATCTCTAATCAGACAGTATTTGATCAGATTGTCCAATGTTCCAGATTCTGAATCAATGTCACGATGAGAAATAACAGAGGAACTTTCCGGCTATTCTCTTTTATAGTTCCAGAGATATTGTGGTTCAAACAACCTCAACTTTCGTAAAGAAAATGTGCTGAAACTGGGCCAACTATCCATTTTTAATGGATCGTTATTCCAAAAAAAAATTTGATATGTCAATCGAACGTTTCACAGAAATTATTTTAAATATATTATATATATATTTTACATATTCAGAGTTTGTGATACAAAAGTTTCAAGCAAATCAGAGATGATTGACCAGAAGGAGACGGACGATTTAAGATAGAATAATTCTAAATAATACTTAGAATGTCCCAAAAAGTTTTTTCCGGTCTCAGTTATATGCAGAAGAATTTGAGGCTGGTCTGTACTGAGTGTGTTCTCTTGTCACATTTGACCAGAGATTTGATCAAAAAAATAGATCAACATTTGCAAATAGAATATAAGATAAAGTCCCAGTTATTCATAATTAATTATTATAGGTAATGCTGCCTTAAAAATTAAGACGACACTAAAGTTCATGTGCATAAAACATCATCAGCGCTTCTGACAGCGATGGGTTCCTTCATTCTATTAGTTGACTTTTATTTTTTAAAAAAACAGCTGGAAAACCCACCTTCACTCAACTCTGAAGTTAGAATCCTTTTTATTGCTGTTGTTTTTGTCATCACTCCTCGTCTTCTCATGTCTCTCTTTAATGTGAACCCGTTCTAGTTGCCACCAAACAATCACTGCTAATCGATCACAGCTGCAGAGGCTAAAAACTCTCACATGAAGCCCAACACAAACATGTGAGCACAATCCAACCAAACAGAATTAGACCTGCATGCAAATCATGAAAGCAATTAAAGAAAAACACATTCAGTTTGAGCAATTATGATGGTATGTTCCAACGGCAAACAGCTGCAGGTTAATGGACTGGAAACTTTGAAATTAAAATACAAAAAAGGAAAATAGGATGTTGTCCAGTACGAACAAACCCTCTGCTCCAGGTGAACATATGACAGCAGCAGAAGGGTGAAAAATGATTTGGTGTTTTAATTAACGATGATACGTCATCATAAACAGCAGTGTAGTGGGGAAATGTTTTAGATCTGGTGTTATCAATAACACAGAGCCACCAGGGAGGCGTCTGATTGGTCCAAAATCCATTCTGCAGCACGTGAACGGCAAAAAACATGCAGCCAGAGTTCCAGGAAAATACACGTATGTTGAGCAACAAAAACAACAACAGATGGTTTGATCTTCACAGAGTCCAGATTTTATCATCATGACTTCAGTCTGAGATTAAATGAAATAAATAAAACCTATGCCGTCATAAAGTACTGTCAAAATGCAGCTAAAGTCTAACAACAGTGCATAGTTTCTATAAAACGTGGTTAAAAAATGAAAAATCTGTTAAAACAAATTCAAATGGACACAAAACCTCACAAGCAAGAGACAAAATGTCACAAAGAAGGCAGACAGGGATGTGAACGAGACACGAAACAACAAAAAACAGACACAAAAGTACACAAACTGACGCAAAATGGACAAAAATGTATACAAACTGACACAAATGAGACATAAAATGGCAAAAATGGATGCAAAACAGCAAAAATCAGACAAAGAGACAACAAAAATAAGCATAAAATGACACTAATGCGACACAAAATAAACATCAGACACAAAATGACACAAATGAGACGCAAAATGAAAAAATAACTCAGAATGACACAAACAAGAAACAAAACAAAAAAAGTGACCCAAAACATCCCAAAAGAGATACAATAACAATGTGACACAAAATGACAAAAACAAGACATAAAACGATACAAACAAGACAAAAAACAAAACATGAAATGGCAAATAAACAGAACAAAATGACACAAAAGAGACACTTAAAAAAGGAAACTTCACAAAAAGAAAAACAAAACGACAAAGAACAGACAGAAAAGCAGAAAAAGGCAACAAAACAGATGCAAAACGACACAAAAGAGACACGAAACAACAAAAAAACTGAGACAAAATATCACAAAAGAGACGCAATGAAAATGTGACACAAAACAACACATAAACAAAACAAAAGCCAAATACAAACTGGCACGAAACAGACACAAAACATCACAGACAAGACCAAAATGTCACAAAAATTAAACAGTTAACACAATATTTTGCTTTAGAGCGATAAAATCTCATATAAAGTAATCAAGTGTTTAAATGTAGCATTGTAAAAATACAGAAAAATACTGACAGTGGCTCAGTAAAGAGTGTTCACATCAAATATTAGTTTGATTGATAAAAAAAACTATTAATCACAATGTATTTTAAACCACCCTCACTTTTTACTCAACACTAGAGACCTTTAGAACTAAATGTCTCTCCTGTTTCTATGAATTAAAGCACAAATTTACATGAATAATGCAGAAATCGAACGTTAAACTCGTAGCTTCCTTATAGAAATGCACCTCTGTAACTCCCATTAATCCTCGGTATGTTTTCAAAGCAGCAGCGGTGAGAGTCTGATCTCACAGTAACTCCCTCTGCACATGAGGATTTAGAGAAGACCGGTCCTCAGATTAAGTCTTGTGGGTTTAATTATGAAATAAGATTCATATTGTTATTTTAAATTATCCAAGGCCGTGACACCGGCTGATGAACCTGCATTAACGGCAGTGTGACTTCGTGGGAGTGTGTGCGTTTGTGAGAGGAGGCTAATTAATGTGCAGCTCTGCAGAAGCAACACTTCTGGCCGTGCAGCAAGAAGACTAGCTGCTGTCTATAATAGGAAGAGAAAAACAACAGAGACTAGCTGCTCATTTCTGGAGGCATTTTAATTGCTAGAATACAGAGCCAAGCTAAAAATGTCTCCACTGGCCTCCAGCATGAGAAAGTAACCGAAGCTGCTCTGCAACACCTCACAATCAATGCTGCACAAAACCATCGCCGGCAAAATACTATGACATATACGACAAATATACACTTGATAAAAGGGATTCTCCTGATTAAAAAGTTCAAAGAAATCTGCCTCTGAGCACATCAGTCCAAATCTGAATGAATAAAAATTAGTTTATCATATTAAAAGCAGGAAAAATGTTTCTCAATCAATGAAAGCACACCGTAAAAAAAATGCACGCTAGCAGTTTTTAACAGTAGGCTTTTGAACATTTTACTTTAATTTTACAAGTTATGTTAAATTACGGATAATAATCAGTAAAATCTGCAAAAAACATTCTTTTAAATAACTGTAAAAAGAGGAAAAACTATAAATAAATAAAATAATGTCCACTTTTTCTTTTTTTTTTTTTTAAACAAAGTTTGACCCCTAAAATTGCATTTAAAAAAAAATTAAATCACAAAAAATATAAATATTTAACAGATATTTGTCATTACTTGAAGAAAGAATCATCAAAGACTTATGTATATCAGGGATTGAAAAATTATAAATAATTTATAACTGTTATTTTACAGATTGTCCCTGCTTTGTTCAGACATTATCTCAGGAAAACTCAAAAATAAAAAATTACATGTTGACGTTAAAAAACAAGCATCAAAATTGTAAATAATGTCCACATCAAAAATCCATATTTTTGCAAATCTCTTGCAACACGTGACTGTAAAATTACACAGTTTTCTTATATTTAAATCGAAAGCTAAAATGTAATTATTTTACAGATCTTTGATATTATTTAAAAGAAGACGCTATTTAAAAGAAGAATTACACACATTAAGGATTGAAAAATGATTTAAAGTTTTACTTAGAAATTTGCAGATTTATTGTCAGATATTAAGCAAAAATGTAGAAAAAAGCATTAATTCATATTTTCACTATAAATATTACTCCAAAATTGTAAATAATTTACAAGCCAGAAATCTGTATTTTTTTCAAACATTAATTCATTCTCTTACAATGTGTGACTGTAAAATCACATTACTTTCCTGTATTAAGTCTAATTCTAAAATATAATAATTGTACAGATATTTGACATTGTTCAACAGAATAATTACGCATATTTAGGATTGAAAGATAAATGGTTTTTAAGACTTGCTTTACAGATTTCCCTTGTTTTTGTTCAGATATATATATAAAAAAGAATTTTAAATATTGTCAGCATCAGAAATCTGTTTTTTTCAAATAGTAAGTTGCAGCTACTGGGTGTTTGGAGTGCACAGAAGAATCACTCAGGTGTCAAAGCAAAAAAAAAAACGCGGGCGGTTAGGGCGAGCTAACTCATTTTATTGAAGGCTAATCTAGCGGCTAGCGCAGCTAACATTAGCTTTTGGTGTCAGAGACTTACTAAATTCAGCAGAATCCTGCTTGGCAATCCGATCTTTCACAGCAGACACATCCCACCGCTGCCACCAGCGTTATGGGTGTTTGGGGTGAATAGAAGAATCACTCAAGACACATTCAGAACTTCTAGTGAGCTCTCTTCTTCTCCTCTTATTCACATCAACCCTCTGCTCTCTCCACAGCGCCCCCCAACCTCACGGTCACCTCTGGAACTCACCTACTTCATATGCAACCAACAGCACAAACACAATGACGACTAAATGTCTCCAACATTACAACATTTATGTCTAACATATTCACCACACATTCATTCTTACACTACAAAATGTTTGACAGTAAAATTAAACTTACTTTATTTATATTTGCTAAAAATAACATGATTTTACAGATATTTGCTGTCGTTTGAAAGATGAAATATGTGAATGAAGAATTGAAAAAATATAAATAATCATTGTTATGCTTTTTTTAAACTAACTGTTATTTTACTGATTTTGCCAGTTTTGTTCAAACAGTATCTTGTCAAAACATTTGCAGCAACAAATATTAATTCATACCATTGGCTAAAAAAAGCAGCAGCAGCAGCAACAACAACAATGTGTAAATTGCTTTTTGTTTATAAAAGTATGGCTTACAAAGCTATTAATTAAGGGTTAAAAGTAATACTTTTTTGTTTTCTTCGCTTTAAACTGCTCATTTTGTTAATATTCTTAAATTGTTTAAACTTATTGTAGTATGGCCGAAAAAATTACCTAAAAAAACTAAATAAAATGACAATGAAACACTCATTTATCCCACATAAGGCAAGCTGAACTGAGTGGAAAAGGTAAAAACACATTGCAAATTACAAATATTCACAGCTTCATGACCCTGATCTGAGTGACATGTTACTGATTTTAGGTTTCCTAGCAGCACCTCAGTACTACATTCATCCTTTTCTTCTGTTTTTGGTCCTGAAATTCCAGCTTCAACCCATATGGCTCCGCTCCACAGAGACACTGACCAGAGTGGGCTGAACAGTCGAGTATATAAGTTCTGTCCACCGCAGCATCAAAACACTGGCAGCCGAGTCTTTTCTGTCACGCTTTGCTGCTTCCAGTACTGAGGTTTTCCTGAAACCGTTCATCTGAGGAGCTTCTTCCCACCAGGACGCCGTCATTCACAGAATTCCAGCCGTGTGGACCGAACCATTCCCGATGTGTGCAGGTTTCCGAGGAATGATATTTCTGCTGTTTATGTTTTTACTGTTGTCCGTAAGTTAGATAATTTTAACTATTTTGCATTGTGGTTTGAAGGAAGGTGCTCATTGGAGCTGTACAAAGCAGGCAGATTTACTCAAGTGCTGGAAGTTACTGATGCTTTACTTGAGTATTTTTATGTCATTCTTAAACTAGGGGATTCAGAAGACAAGATTACACTTTCCTCCACCACATTTTAGCCAAAAACGATGCATTGTCATGGAATTAACCTCTCTAAAGCCCAAACAAACTGGCAGGTTTGAAAAGCATGCTATTTTCGAAAAATAATTAATATTACACCAATTATCAGAGCCAGAAAGTGTAGGATTTTGAACTTTCCCAAGGAAAAATCAACAAAAATGTAAGCTTAAATTGTAATATTCCTTTAGAACCCCTTCATTCTACTTGTGTCATGTTTAAAGAAAGTCAATAAAAAGAAGAAGTTTTACCAAATTTGGACCGCCCGGCGACAAAGATGACCCCTGTGACCTTGAAAATGGGGTCAAGGTCACCAAATGCGAACTTGACCTGTGTCTTATTATGCTACAACTGTGTACCAAATATGGTGAGGCTACATCAATATTTTATCGAGTTATCGCGTGGAAACCAAATTGTTACAGACAGACAAGCAAGCAAGACCATGCAGCTGAAAACAATACCTTCCGGAAAACGATGTTTTGCCAGGCAGTAATAAACCGTTCGCACCAGATTCCACAAATAATAGAAAAAACACTCTGCACTCCTCAGGAAAACTAGCCAGCTGTAAGTGTCTTGCCTGCAACCATAAGTCAAATGACAAAAAGTCAGGGACTATTTGGTTGAATTGTAGCAGGCAGTGTTTCCACAGAGCACAGAGGAGACAAGCATAGAAACTAATTTAAACTTTTGAGAGTAAATAAAACCCACAGTTGAACAAAACAATAAATGAAGCATGGCTCAAAAATGGTGTACAGAGCAGCGAGTTGTTGGAAGATACATGCCGCATGGAGAAATATCATTCTGGAGCTGATACACTGGTGATTTGGAGCAGTTTTTCAACTGTTGTAAAACAAACAAACTTCATTCTTTGTTAAGATTTAATGGCATCATACTGCACAAAAGTCATTTCTGAGTTCTCTCTGCTTCTAGTCATGGTTGTGCTGTTTGGTGCTTGACTTTGTATTGCGGTGAAAAATGAGCCCACAGTGAGAATAAACATGAGCAAAACAACTGCTTGGAGTTGAGAGGCTTAAACTGCCTGATTGAAATGTAAATGCTAACTGCATATTCATAAATCAATGATAATCCAACAGTATAATTAAAAAATGATAACTGTTTACAGGGCTAATAGTATAGTATGTCTTGTGTAGAACGCTTAAACGGATAATTTTTCTACCTAATGACTAGTTTTGAAACTTGAAGTACATTTTGGTGTCCAATTTAGTGAAGGACATTAATTAAAAAGACTGAACAATATTTTACGATGGTAAATGGTCATTATTTTGAAACACTTTGGCGACCAGTTATAGAAATAATCTAAAACCACAGAAATCCAATTCATCCAGGAGGAGCACTTGTTTAATCAGCCTCATGTGTCAGATGATGTTTATCGAATAGTAACTTACTATTTACACCCAGTCTAGCAAGCTCATAAATGGCCTGGTTACCATAGAGACCACATCCCACGATGTAACCAGGAAAGCTTTCCATTAGGCCTCCAGGATAACATATTCAGTACGGGTATATTATGCATCTCTGGAGAAATTAATGATATAGAATTCATATATAGTAAATCATCCTGAAGCAGCAGAAGAAGCTAAACGGCTAAATACTCATGTAAATAAAATACCTTAATATTTTCCATCCCCACTTGTTTTGACATCACGGTAAAAAAAATAGCCCCGTGCACTGCCCCGTGTACTCACAACTTTCACAACAAGCAAGTGAGTAATATTGTTTTAAATGAAGGATGACGGTGGTTTTCAGTTCCGCTGCCAGCAAAAGTCCCGCAAACGTCCCCACGGGTCCAGTGTTTATTTCGTTATAAATATGCGTGTTTATTTATGTCGTATGTTCCATTCTGCAGCCTGGATGGCAGCGAGGCAGCAGGGGCAGCTGTGATTAACCCTTCCTGAATCAGCAGGACTTGGTTTTAATTATTATTGTAGCAAAAAATATAAAAAAAACAAACAAAAATCAAGACATAAATCAGGAACTTGACTGTATGTCTGCAGAGTTAAAACAAGAAATCTTTAAGCTTTAGAGTGCAGCAGCAGTCAAACCATACAGACTTAACATAAAGTGAATCTGAATCTATGCAAAAAAGGATGTGACCTTTTGACATGGTGCTGTTGCTACTCTATTCTTCACAGTATTTGAAAGCGAAAATCTTTTTAAAAGTAGTTAAATGAATGATGTTCATTGACTAACACAATAATACTCACCATATATCTCACCTCACAGACAACAACGTACCAATAAAATATTTTTCTTATTTCACAAACTGCCACTAATTATGTTTTAAATACTAATACAAATACCAAAAGACCCTATCACTCATATTTCATATTTCTGTTCCTTTTAAATGCTGTAAAATTCTGTTGAAAGTCCACCTTGGGAAGCTTGGTTTACATCTAACCAATGATTTTGTTGCTTTCTAATACTGGAGTCCAAGAAAATTTTGTCACATTTTGTCTTCCATATGTGTATATAAATTTATGCCTAAGCTGTCACTAAATTTGCTAAAAGATTGTAATATTCCTGTTTCACAATGACTATCTTCCTTAAATGAAGTCAGATAAATCTGCTTTTAAATGCTGTAAAATTAGGTTTAAAGTACAACTTGGAGCAACTAGGTTCCATCTATCCAATCATTGTGTTGCTTTCTAATGGTAGTTTCCAAGAAAATTTTGGTACATTTTGTCTTCCCTATAGGTAAATTTTAAAATGCATGCTGCTTTGGTTTCACTTCACCCACATACAAAAGCTATAACACAGACACTATTTCTTGGACTTTTTGCATCAAAACCCCCTGTAATAGTAAAAACAACAATGATTGTTGGCTGACACTTTTAAATTCACCATAAAATTCATCACACAAAACAAAAGCATGTTTTGTATGCATAAACTTCCACTAAATATGCTCAAAGACTGTAATATTTCTATTCTTCCTCCACAATGACCACCTTCCTTAAATCAAATTGGATAAATCTGCGTTTCAATGCTGTAAAATTTGCTTTAAAGTACAACTTGGTGCAGCTTGGTCCCCATCTAACCAGTCATTATGTTGCTTTCTAACAGTGGTTTCCAGGAAGATGTTGACGTATTTTGTCTCCCCTACTATATAAATAGATTTTAAAATATATGCTACTTTGGTTTCACTTCACCCACATACAACAGCAGTAACACAGACACTATTTTGGGGGAAATTTTGGAGCAAAAACCCTTGTAATAGTGGAAAATAATGATTGTTGGGAGACCTATTTAAACTAAACGTAAAAGTCATCACACACAAAAAAAGACATGTTTTGGGTGCATAATCTGCCAGCCACTCCATATGCTACAAGACTCTAACATTTATATTTCTGTTCCACAATTACCACTTTCCTTAAAAGCTGCAGTCAATTCCAGCCATTTTCAGTACAAAAAATCGCTAATATTCTATTTGTAAATAAAAATATGACAAGAAATACAGGGAATATTGGACGCGCATCGCGAGGTGCATTTCCTTGAAAATGACCGATTCGTGGAGTATATACCGACTTCAAGACATGTTTTGGACAAAGTATCTTACTGGCTTGTTTCATCTGGATGTCCAAGGTTGAATTACGGCCGTTTTTTGTGGAATATTTTCATCTGTGTGTAATAATGAACCCGGAAATGTGAGTCGCGCTGTGTACGTTAAAGCCGCGTATAGAGAACGGATGGATGGATATTCGTTGTTTGTCGGACAAATGTGTTTATATTACCCGCTGTGGTAATCACATCTGAAAGTGGTTTATACCAGCGGATTCATGAGAATCTAAGCTTTCTATGGGTGTATAGTGTTTATATAATCGCGTTTGCAGCCTTCGGACATTCTTTAAATTCCTATGCAAATTAGTAAGTGTACCGCTGGCGGTACACTGAAGTTTAACGGGTTAAATCAAATTAGATAAATCTGCTTTTAAATGCTCCATCTTGGAGCAGCTTGGCCCCCATTGAACCAATAAATACGGTGCTATTCAACACTGATTTTAAAGAAAAAGTTGACGCATTTTGTCTTCCATATCTTCGAATATGTATGCTGCTTTGGTTCACTTCACCCACATACAAAAACAGTAACAGACACAAACTGCACTTCTGTATTTTGTTCAAACTGACCTGTTGTCCGGGTTTGGAGAACAAATGTCAAACTTCCTTCTGGATGATTAATTTTACAAGAACGCTGAGAGAAACCAGTGGCGCCATGCACAGCTTGTTACAGAATGCAAGCGTACTGACCTTGTAGAATTTTTACTTTGCATCATTTCAATAAAAAAAATGCATGTGAATGAAGAAAACAATGTATCTGCCAAGAACATTTTGAGATCTTGATGCTGCAGTAGTTTCAATTAAATGGTCTCTTTGCTGACCCAAAGAGTAAAAGTAGCTTCCTGCAGCACTATAGACAAAATATGTTGTCTAAAATCTTATCAACATTTTACGAAGTCCTTATTTGTACTTTCTGCTTATGTAGGAATCTGAGTATTTCAATCAGAATTTCTGTCTGTCTACATATAGAATAATCTTATTTTCCACATTCAGATAAATCTGTGCAATTTCTACATGCACAATCTGAACAATATTTACAGTATGCATGTTTTATTTTGTTTTTTTTGTACTGCTTTCCCTACATTTTTGCACTATCATCTCTCCTGCTACAAATGTCCCTGCTGTGTGATAATAAAGGCTTATTTTATCGTAGGTCTTGCAGTTCTTTGACAAAAGATGTCTCGAATTTTGTTACCAAACAATTTACAAAGCCCCAGTGTAACTCTACCATCATGTTAAATGGATCTGAACAAAACCGGAACACTTGAATGTGGATTATGTCTTTATTTAAAATCCTCTGGTTTGAGGACTGTAGATAGAAATCTATAGGCTACACAAAAAGCACACACACAACATGAACCACAGCCACAAGTCAACACATATTTTTAAAAAAGCAGCCATTCTAAAGCACTAAGCCGATAAAAGCGTAACAACAGCCACAACAACAGCAGAGAACCTTGGATTCCAAAAGGGAGGAATGAAAAACATCGAAATATTTCTACATCCTCATTGGTGCCATTAGCCCGACTGCACCGATGATTTAGCCGTAGCAGGCAGGGGAGGGAAACTTCGCTGCAACTCGTTCCAGCTGTTTCTGGTTGTAAAAGTGTGTTTCAAATGTGTGGAAGTCCCCCAGGAGTAGAGTTCAGTATGGGATACCCCACACTCCACCCCTTTAAGTAGGCTGCCTTCAGCCCCAGATCAGCTCTAGAGCCTCACAATCACTACCAGGTGAGATCCCTTCATAGCCTTCCTGTCTGTCTTTTACTTCGAACCACTTCTTTATCAAGTTTGTGGTCTGTCTGATGTATCGTCAGTCCTCCAGGGGTCTGCATGCTCTACATGAACTGTACCGGAGAACATACTGCCCAAATTAACCCCATCCATCAACACAGGAAGGAGGGGGGGAAAGCAGCACGGATCAATCTTTGAAGTGGGAATGGAGCTGTTGTGTTACCAGCTTCAAAAACACAGTCGGTGCATGTAACTCTTTATCATTACAACAGCCCTTTAAAAAGCCCTGCCAAAGCATCTGGCATATTTCTAAACCTGGAACTGGATCCACCTGTGTGGCACGGGCCAGAGCACGCCGTCCAGGTGAAGCTAAAACTTACCTACACGTGAAATAAAAACATACAAGCACTATTTTTTAATATATATATATATATATATATATATGTACACACATCCTTCACGAAACATTGCATTAGAGGATACAGTATTTGTGGCTCATATAGTGGCAAGCAGGGGTGATTGCACAAAAACCTTAACAGAGCTTTCCAGCCTCGTAAAAGTCAATAATATTTTTTTTTTTGCATTTAAAATAAATTAAGCACACCATTTTCAAAATGGTTGTCTCATCCTTCTTTGATTATTATTTTGTGAAATAAAAAAATTGCGATAAATGTGAAAAAAAGAAAACGATAGAGGGCAAAATTTCTTAATATTTCATTGGCATTACAGTAGTGGTATGACATGGAAAGTCCAGCAGAAATGAAAGCTGGTTTCTACCTCTGCAGTCCTTTTCACACAGGGGGAATCTAAATCTACCGAACAATTACATTTTAGGGAAGCAGAACTGTTGTTGACCCAGTTCAGACATAAAGTCGTCCAGTTTCAGACGCTGGCCTCATTCAGTGATCGTCAGTTTTATGAATAAGCACTGGGAGTTAAAAACCAACCAATGTTATTCAAATTTGTGAGTCACCACAAACTCCAAACCTGTAGAGTCGCTTTAAAAACATTATGTTGTTTGCCGTGTGTAAACCCAGACCTGTTCGTGTAATGTTGAGAAGTGTGACTCAGTGTTCTTGTTTGTCGTGTTGGTTAAGCTGATATTTAACTCCTTTCAATGGTCTGCTGCTGACGTTTTAGCTCGAGATACAAAATGAACTCAGAAAGCCCTCTGGTGCGTAGCCAGTTTAAAGTGCACCGAAACGAAGCTAATCATGCGTTTCATCACCAGACTTCAAAAACATTCTTGCCTCAACATTCTTACTTTTTCTGTAATCACTGCTGACAAATTGGGTAAACTATATGAAGAAATAAGAAAAACAACAACAACACACACCGAAAAATGTTAAAGCTCCATTAAGCGACATAATAATAGCAATAAAAATAACATTGGAAAATAAACACTTGCTACCTCTGGCAATCCCACCGTGAATCTACATGAAGATCTTAGCGAGCAGATGTTCGGATTTTCAGGCACTTTTTGGTTGTTTTACACTGAAAAAAGTACAACTTCATTAAATGTATGGTTGCAAGATTTAAGAAAAATGTCTAATTTGTTGATTTAGACACAGCTTTTAAGTTGTAAACATTAATTTGAAGGGTTGTGTTAACATAATAATGTAGGTAATTGCATCAACTCAATATTTTGTGTAGTTTCAACTCAAATTTCAGCATAAGTTGAATTAGCACAGAATTCAAGTTGAGATAACTTAATGAAATTGGCTTGAGAAGTTTGACTTTAGGATTTTCAAGTTTACTCACCTGTCTGAACACATTTGGACAGATTAAAAAAAAAACAACTTTGATTTTAGAGAAAAAGCTCATTCCAGGAGCTAAATGGAGTTCGTTGGTTGAACATATGTTTTTTTAGTATGTGTCCTAACCCAAAAAGATTGATGAAAATTCTTGTGGTATTTGTTTCAGTTGTGATTAGATGTTATTTATTTTAGAGTGTAGTTGTTATCACCTCATTTAGCTGAACTTTAACCACTTTAATGACCATTTGTAAAAAACAAAAACAGATTATGTGCTTACTGCAAAATGTGGAGCCCAAGTGATGAGAAAGTAGAACAAACACAGAAAAAAAAGACATTTTTCTCAGTAGGTGGTGACTGAATTTCAAATGTACATTTGTCAGGCAGAAGACAACTTTGTCTGCTTGGTGTAACTTGCTAGCTAACACATTAGCCACAAGCACTTAACATGTTGTAGCTTTGTTGCAGTGGGTTTGGAGTCTTTTCGCTTAATGCAGCTTTAAGCATGTACACTTTAACATCAACAATGATGTCTACAAAACAACATGCTCCTTCCTCTCTTACAGGAGAGAAGGAGGTCATCATGGTGTCTTTGAGAGGCGGCTGGATGCAGCCTCCTCGGTCAGTCCAGTGGAGCAGGTGGAGGGTAAGTGAGTGGTTGAACAGAGGGAGGGAGCCGGGGACTGAAAGCTAATGACCAAACCCCTCAGCTTTTACTCCTTTCAAACAGAAATACGAAAAGGCTGATTGCTGAACTCGCTAAAGTCCGAGGCCGGGAGGCGACCTGCAGAGTCGGGACCGCAGACGACCCAGGTTAACTAAACACTGCCGACTGCACAATCAGGAAGTGAAGCCGCTGGATTATCACACAGGTTTGAGGGTCTGCAGGCCTTTGAGCCCCGAAGCGTCAGTCCTCCTATCACACAGTGCCAGGGGCGTGGTGGTAGTTGTAATGGTTGCTGTGCTCCGAGTCTGCAATCTGAAGGCTGGGCTTCCTCTCCGGCTCCTCGCTATCGCCTGCGTCTGACCTCGTGCAACGTGGAGGACGCTTCTTAAAGAAATCCGACACGAGGCGCACCTGCACAGGAGAGGAACATTTTTTTTTTAAATGCAGAGCAGACAGATATTTTTCCCACAGAGATCCGAGTGTAAACATGTAGAGGATGTAGAGGAGGTAAGGGCAGGGATGGAAACTGTGATTACATGTGTCTGGAGAGCTCCGTGCACAGCTGTTATATGACACAGTAACACTTACAAAGTCAGGCACATCTGAGAGGAACACACAGCAAGCAGGCACTACCCCTGCAGGCCATAAAACACGATGCCCAGGAGGGTCTCTAATTGCTCATAGCACTGCAAAGGCCAAAGGCGTGGGCTCAGATCCCAATTAATCTTACATGCACACACACACACATGAACACACACCAGAGTTTCCACAAAGTAGTGCTGACAGTGGTTCAATCAAAACAGGGAAGTGGCCAAACAATAAAGAAGCCCAGCTGGATGAGGAGAGTCGAACGGACTCAGTGCCTGGGAAGCTGCCAGCTGTGAGCGTGGGGGTTTGTATCAGGCCACACTAAGCTGCCGCCACACTTCTCTCTACCTCATGCCGGCTGGTTATAAAGATCCGAACCTCGAAAATTAAATAAAGCTGAAATACGGTGCCATCGGAGGCTGTTCTGCTTTGAAGGAAGCAGAGATTTCCATTAAATGTCAGTCTTTACGTATGGACACTCCCACCTGTATTTGCTTTCCCAAAAGTTAGAAACCACAGAAGTAGGAGTCAGAGTTAAGATGTCATCCTGTATGAGCTGGAGGTACATCACAACTCTCTATGTGAGATTTATTTCTCTAAATAGGGAACCGTCAGATGTTCACTCTGGTGCAACATCAGTGGATTTGATATTGTGTGTTATGGATACCTGGTACATTTAAAATATTTTTAGCTTTTTTTTTCTGTTGAGACAATTTGGACATAAAGGATCCCATTCCTATCACTTATTTAAACGCATGGCTGCAGATTTAGATACACATTTTAAGTGGCAGACATTACTTTGATGGTTGTACTGACATCATAATGGTGGTTAGCTCAATACTGTGTGTAGTTTAAAGCCAAATCTCTGCATTAGTTCAATTAAACCTTGTTTAAAGTGGAAGTCATGTAATGAAACAGGAATGAGAGTGACCGTTTTTTTCCTGTATAGAATAGGATCTGTGCAATATCAGTATTTTATATTAGTATTTTCTGCTTGTGTTGAAACAGACAGACAGACCTTGTGTAACGTTATCTTACACATTCAAAGGAATCTGTACAATATCAACAGTACTTATGTAAAATTCTTGCTTATTTGCTTTTTCAACAAATATTTCTGTGCTCTTGTTTGCTGCTGCTAATACAGGCTTATTTTAACATGAATCTACAAGTAACAAGATCCTAATGTCCACACTGTCTCAGTACAAATGCTGCTGTAAATCTCAGATGATCTTTTATTCACTGTGATGTGCGGAACTCAGGACTTGAAACAGGCTCAAAGAAGCATCATTTGGTTGAAGCACAGACCGTCCGGTGGGAGTTTCATGCAGGAATCATTAACCGTTGCGGTGTTTTCTTTGAGACGCGTCGTCTTGGAGACTCACATTGAGTACGGCAACAAGCGCTCCCTGCAGCAGCCCCACCAGCACGTCGCTCCAGTGGTGCTTGTAATCAGAGACTCGGGTGTAACCCACGTACACCGCGAAGGCCACCAGGAAGAACTGGATGGTGGGCCGGAGGAGCCTGGCCCACTTAGCCGCCAGTCTCGCCTGAACGTAAAGCTGTGGTGGGAAGTGGAGCACAAAAAGAAAAGAAAAAAGATGCTGTTAGAGGTTGTATGGAATCTGTGTGACATCATATAGAGCTAATGGAGCACTCAAATTCCTGTTATCTCTGTATTTTTTACACAAGCATCCTTCTGTTTGGTCACGTTTTTCTGCCTCAGTCCAAACACCAAACACAAAAAAAGCCAATCTGTTGTGTCTCAGTGTGAAACCAGAGGCTTCTTTGTCCCAAATTGGATTTACCCGTAAAAAGGTGTTGAGTACGGATCTAATTTATGTCCACTATGAACTGAAACTCCCATTTTTATTTTATTTTTTTACTGGAAAGCAGTAGATGCCAAAAAAATATGAACCTGGCAACTTCTCTGAGCTTCTGCTTCGGCTGCTGTTGAAGGTGCAAAAACTGGCATCAAACTGCAGTCCGGCCGCCACACTCAACCTTCAGCACAGGCTGGATGTCACAGCTCAGAGAAGTTTGTCTGCGCTGTTTGCTTGGCGAAAACACCGAGCACAGGCCCAAAACCACCGACAGGAATGGACGCGAGCTGGAGATATTCTGTCTTTAAAAAAAAACCTGCTGCTTTGCTTGGAAAACGCCGTCTAGCACCCGCTGCCTGGCTTTTAGCACAAAGAGACGAGGCCAAGCGTAATGAAGTGGAGAGGCCTGGGACACAGAACACAGCACTCGCTCTGCCTTCATCACTGCTGGGAAAAAGTCTGCGGAGGAATCCAGATCATCCTCTCGCTATCCATATCCTCCCTCTGAACTCCTGCCCTGTTCTTCCATGTCCGCGGGCACAAACCGGCTCTGTGGGCCGTTTCTGCTTCGCAACAATTAGTCCTTGAGTGCCGAACGCATGTCGTCAGATGAGCTCATCTGGGGGCTGTTTTGCCCGATTCACACTGAGATTTTTTTTTGTTGTTGTTGCTTTTTTACCGTACATTGAGATGCATACATTGTGTTCATTTTAGAGTCTCTTGAGGGTTTTGTGCTGCACTTACTGCCAGGAAGAGCATACAGTACATCCCAAAGGAGGAGTGTCCAGAGTAGAAGGACAACCTGCAGGAAAAGACACACGATGGTCAAACAATGTAGCATCATTGTTATATAAAATAAGGAAGGAATTGTATTTTCCAGCTGCACATTCTTTTTCAGTCTTCCATCAGGTTCGTATTAGAAATAACCTCTTTGATGAGAGGTGAAGCATCTTATAAACTCTAAACAAAACAAGTCTAGTTGTTTTCTACTGAAGCTGATAAAACATTTTTTATATTTTTTCCCCAATCCTTAATATACGTTTTTTCTTTCAGATATTGTCAAATATCTGAACAATAACGGCATTTTTGCCGATATAAAATTGGGTAATTTTATGATTAATTGTTAAAAATTTTAAAAATATACATCATTTATAAAAATACAGATTTTTCATGTGAACATTATTTACAAATTCGGTCTTTTTTAACAATTAGCATGCAAATAATACTGTTTCTATGCAATTTTACTAATTAATACCTGTATTTTAGCAGAAAAGGGAAAATCTGTTAAATAAGGACTTGTAAGAACTGAAAATAAAATGATAAACATTGTTTAAAAAATCATTTTTAAAAGCAAATATCTGTAAATTACTGATTTTTTGGCTGAAATAATCATTCATTTATTAATTAAATACAGAAAAATAATGAAATTTTATGGTCACACATTGTAAAAGAACAGATCACTGTGCTATGTTTAAAAATACATACAGAAATATATTTTTATGTGGACATTTTTGGCTTGTTATCTTTACAGTTGACATGTAAAATAATATTTTTCTTTTGCTGGTTAACATTGCAATATATATATATATATATATATATATATATAAACTGGGGAAATCTGTAAAATAACAGTTTAGAAAACCAACTCTTTAATATACACAATCTACCTTTAAATTATTGACAAATATCTGCAAATTGCTGATATTTTTAGCGGATTAAATACAGCAAAACAATGTAATTTTAAGGCCACACACTGTAAAAGAACAAATTCATGTAAGTAAAAAATACATAAAGAAATATAGATTTTTAGGTGGATGATACTTTTTTCAGCTAACATGTAAAATATTATATAATAATAAATAGATGTTTTTCCTTTGCTAGTTAATAATGCCTTACAACAATCACAGGGAAAATTAGTAAAATAACAGTTAAAAAACATCTAATCCTTAACATACATGATTCAACTTTAAAATATTGTCAAATATCTGTAAACAATGATTTTTTTATGATGTAAATGCAGAAAAAAAGGGTAACTTTACAGTCAAATATTGCAACCAAAAAAAACCAACAAAAAACAGCAAATTACCATTTATAAAATTCTGATGTAGACATCATTAAAAGTTTTAGACATTCTTTTTTTAATTGTTAACATGTAAATCAATCTGTTTTTTCTGTAAGTTTACAATTTAATCTCTTATCTGTAAAACAATGGTATTTTTGATGATAAAATTGCGGTAAAAAACACAGGGCAACTTTACAGTCAAATATTTTAAAAAAGTAATGACCATTTTTAAGGTTACAGACTTTAGATGTGGACATTATTTACAGATTTGGACACTCGTTATTACTGTGAACATGTAAATTATTATGTTTTTCTGTAAGTTAACATCAGTAAATGATTCATAGAATTACAGTGGTAAAACTGTGCTACAAGCTTTAAGCAGGCTGTTTTCTCCTCCTACCTGGACTCTGTGACGTCCTGAGGCTTGCCGGTGCAGTTGATCACCTGCATGTATCCTGTGCAGACCTTCGGGGAGCAAACGGACATGAAGTTGGGTCTCGGGCGTCCGATGGTGAACTTGGCGAGGTCGGTGAGCGACTGGCTGACCGCCGCTCCAAACAGGAAGGTGCCGACCACCTTGTAGAGAGCAGCTACGTACTGGTTGAAGTCGGAATTGGAGTAAATCCTCTTGCTGTAGACCAGATAAGCTTCTCCAGAGGAGATCTGAGGAAAAGCAAAAGGAGATTTTATTTTACGTTTTTGCTCCATTACATGAGAATTACTCACACATCAACACGCTGCCCAGTTCCTAAAGGGCACTTATTAACTCAGCAAACAGAGCGTGAAGCTGTGAATGAGTAACGTCGTGTAAAAGCCATAAAAAGCAAACTGAGGTGGGAAGAAATCAAACTCTGCAGGGGAAGGCGCTTTGACTGATGCTCTGTGTTGAAACTTACAATGATGACGGTGCAGGAGATGGTGACGGCGGCCAGCATGCCGTGGGTGATGGTGTCTGGTTTTACAGGGTACTTGATGCTCTCATCATCGCAGTAAATGCCCCGCTGATAGGGTTTGAACAGGATGGTCATAACGATGAAGGGCAACGCCGCTGGAGGGAAAACAAGACACAACAGTTGGATTTAGTGACACTATTCATTGTATTTTGTGAAATTGACTAAAGCCAAAAAATTAAAAAAAAAAACCTGACAATCTGATGGAAAACTTGCTAGAAAAAAATATGTTTAAAAACAGTAAAATACTGTAATGTTAAAAAAAAATAAAATAAAAAATAAAAATTGAAAAATAGTGGCAACTATCTAAAAACAGTGAGATTTTTAGTGCATTTAAATGCAGCGGAACAAAGTTTAGGAAAACACAGAATTTTAATGTGAACTTTTTTTAACAGTTTTAGCATTTTTTTAAAAAAAATTTTTGTTTATACAGTCATCATGTAAGTAAAGGTTTTCTTCTGTGACTTGATGAGCTTTATACCCGTAAAAATCTTTTTTCATTCCTTAACACACATTTTTTCTTTCTGCAAATATTTGTAAAATAATAGCAATTTTTACTAAAATAAAGACAGTAAAAATAGGGTACTGTCCCATTCATGAAAAACGGGGTATTTTAACATTTATAAAAATGCAGATTTTTAACGTGGACATTATTTACAGCTTTGGACAGGATTTTATTTAGATTTACCATTTAATAAGTATTTTTTGTGTTGTGATTTTACTAGTTATTATCTAGTAAAATTAAAATTATTAGAGAACACTCATTTTTTACAGTGCAGTGTTTGGTCGCTGCTGCAGTCATGACTAAGTGGAGCAAGTTTGAGGCTGATTCATGGTAACAGACTTCCATTTTAAAGAAAAAAAATGCTGTGTAATAACAAATTTGTCTATTTGTCTACTGGTGTTCAGACATTACATCACTTCCTAAGCTGGGAAGTGAAAATGTTGTTTTAAGGACAGATAAATTGTTTTTCTTCTCTGGACCCTGAGTTCTAAAATCATAATGATGAAAACAACCCACAAGGAGCAAAACATTTTGGTTGTCGGTGTGGGGACGCACAGCGAGGATTACAAAAACAAACAGTGGGAAATAAAATCACACATCACACACAAATCCATGAGTGTAGAAACACGGATTACTGCAGACACAACACACACAGCTGCATGGCTTTTAAATGATGTGGCTGCAAGCAAAAATAAGACCAAATATAGCTGCTGAAGGCTGCACAGAGTCCTTGAGATGTTTGGAAACATGCATCCCAAAACCACAAACTCACCTCTATCCTCCCTCTCTCCAACACACACACACACAAATCCTTGAATTTTAGGACACATATTTATTAGGAGCTTCTTTTGACAAACCGAGGCCAGCTCATTTTGTAGATAAAGTTTGATATTTCTCTTTAAGCCTCTAGAACCTCCAAACCTGCTGGTGGATTTGAATGGATAAAGAATTGATTTAGAAAAAAAAACATTTATTAGTCAACAATGGTTAAAAAAAATAAACTGAAGAATTTCTGAAGCACCCATCTGTGATAGGAAACCAAATCTATGCTTAAAATCGTGATTCTGCAGCAAAAATGCATTTAAAAATTTGTTTAAAAAAATACCATTTGCTCCAATAAAATTTTGCAAAAACTAAAAAATTCTTTGCTTTTGTTTACAACCGTGAAGCTATGACTGACTCAGTTGCCACCAACAGTTATGAAACAAAAATTCAGAGAACTGCAAGCTGCGTTCACATCGAACAGACTGGAGACAAAGACTGAAAAAACTTGAAAGCTTAAGTGGTAAAATATCTATAATATGTACAGACACCATTTATTTTTCTTCAGTACTGGTAACACCTGTGGGAACAAAAGATGTTGATATAAATTGCTGTTTTTTCTTTCATTTTTTGAAATTAATAATCTAAGAAATTCAACATACTTTTTTCTTTTTTCATGATTTATGGCATTTCAACTTTCTTATACTGCACAAAAGAGATATCCGAGTTCTCGATACTTTTAGCCATGGCTGTGCTGTTTTACATAGAAGTGCAGGACTTTATGTTGCAGTGAAAAACGAGCCCAAAGCGAAGAAAAAATGGGAGTAAACAGAATGTCCATAAACTGCTTCGGGTTCAAAATATTGCTGGAGTGATTCAAGAAGTTACTTTAAAACTTCCTTTCTGCTACTCACTATTAAAGTCTCTTGCAGATCTGTGTTTAACTCCCATTTCAGAGCAACAGTGGGAAGTCTGACTCCAGGCAGATACATTATGTGGGAGAAAGGTCTCATCTGCACAACTGAAAAGCCACAGTTGATTCCTCCTGCCTCGGGCTCTTCGGTTACAAGGCTGAAGTGGAGAGTGCATGAACTAGAACTACATAAAAATCACTAGAAATTACCCAGCTATTCAGTGGACTTGTTAATATTGCTGGGAGTGCAGTAAAATCGAAAAGGTTTATTGTATTAGCTTCACAAATGTAAGGACTCAGTAGCTTTTCTCCATCACGTCACTGTAGGTTCTACTTTTGAAGGTTTCGGTGCATCTGTCAAAGGAAAAGACTGTTCATCTTCATATCTGACGCTCATTAGAGCAGTCAATTATTAACTGACAAACTGCAGAAAATAAAGGTGAAGTTGCAGCCCTGGTGAGGAATGTCCTCCACCCTGATATCCACTATCCAGGCGCACACACGGTCTTGGGGCCACTGTGGAAACGCCGAGCAGCTGCATAGTAAATGTAAGAAAAACAGGCCCGAAAAAGTGCCCTCACCAATCGTATTACATTTCTGTGTAAATGTGCCCCTCCCATTCTTCTAACGAAAAATGTCTGCAGCTGACATAATTCCAGGAGGACGTCCAGCGAGACTGACTGATGAGAGACCGCGAAGACCGAGACTGAAAAGAAAATACACAACTGGAAGGTGGATCGGGAATCGGTTGGCGTGAACTTTCTGTAACAGCGTACTTAATTCCACCTCGTACGATGCGCATGGAACAACAGTCTGCTGTAAATGTATGAATGATGTCAAAAAAAGCTAAATTCAAAGCTTTTGTGATACAAAAATCTCAGTCTGAAGGCAGAGAATCATTGATTAAAACACAAAAACAGATCAGATTCTCAAAAAAAAGAGCCACAAACGATGTAGAAACACCACACAGTGCGAGTGTTTCTTCTGTTCGATACATCCATGGCAGCGCGACACGAGTCCAGACGTTGTTTATCGACATGCCAGCTGCACACATGTTCCTCACAGACACCATGAAGACAAAAGAGTGTTATTGGCTCAGTGAGGAAAAGGCAGCAGCAGCAAAACAGAAGCTTTGTGTTTCAGAGCAGAATAAACAATAGAGCTCAATCGGATGAACACGCGATTGCACATCGACTCCTGGTGACCCGACCTTGGAGGAGTCGGGTTTAGACTCAGCAGACAAGGAAGGAAAAGACAACAATTAGCTCCAACATGCGCTAAAATCTGTGACATTTAAAAATGCGCTGATTCACGACTCCCGGCTTATTATAATATTTAAGAGACGATTGAGACAAAAGGCGTCTGTCTCACCACAGCAGACGCATGTCAACAGCTTTACATAAAACAGAAAACCTGAAAAGCAGAAGTTCCTGGACACATCAATGAACAAACAATCAGTGAAGGATGCTTCATCTGTTTTAAACCTGTTTTTAGCCTCTTTTTTGCCTTTAGCAAAGCCATTAAAGACCAATTCTGTTTCTACGTGAAACTAAAACAACATACTTCATAAGTAGAGTTCATGTATGAATAGCTTCATCCAGTAAGTAAAAGTAAATAAACAAAGTCCATTATTAAAACAGCACATTTAAAGAAATAGCAGTTGTGCAAAAGTGCTTCCCAGGAGCCCAACAAGGTTGAATATTGAGGCTAAGGCTCCACAGCATTATTTGTGGTGCGAAATGGCAACAGTAATTTCAATATTAAGGGCTAAAACCCAACAAAAATAATAGAAAATGCAACTTTACCTGTCTGCATTAGATACTAAAGCAAGAGCCCTAGAGCAATATTAGAACAAAATACCACATAAAATACAACATTACGTCATTATAATAAATGTAAAGGCTAAGGCCACACAGCTTCTAGAAAAATATCTATGAAAACACAACAAATGCAAGAATTCCCTATGAAAAAGCTTTGTTTTTATTCTCTGCTTATGTGTATTATTTGGATAAAAGCACATATTCCACAATGTACAACCATTATTTTCACCAAAACATGCAGGAATCATTCATTTTTAAGTATTTTCAGTGCCGAGATGCACTTTCATCAGCCAGTATCTACTTGATGCATCTATTTTACCTTTTCTCCCATTTCACTGTCATTAGCAAAGTGTTTTTTTAATAGAAAAATAAGATTGGTGTTCAAAATTTCGCCCAAAAAGGTTAAATACTGAGGTTAAGACTCTTCACTGTCATTTGTGGTGTGAAATTACCAGAGTAATTTCAATTTTAAGGACTAAAATCCAACAAAAGTAATACAAAATACAACTTTACCTGACCGTAATAGATATTAAGACTAGAACCCTATAGCAATATTAGCCTGACTATGGTAGAACTTGGGTTTTGACCCTACAAACCACATAAAATACAACTTTACCTGACTATAAGAAATACAAAGGCTTAGGCCCTTCTGTATTCCTAGCCTGACTAACGTAGAACTTCGGTTTTTACCCAACAAATCCAAGCACTCCCTGGATTCCCGATGAGCAAACCTTGATGTATTATTTTGCGAAAAGCACATATTCCAAAATGTCCAACCATTATTTTAACCAAAACATGCAGGAACCGTTCATTTTCTTTACTACTTTTAGAGGCAATTTTATGAGCCAACGTGTGCTCTGTGCATCTAGTTGACCTTTTTCTCCCATTTTCCTGCCCTCAGCAGCTGGACGACACCTGTCCCCACATGGCAGATTCCCACCAACCACAACATGAGCTCCAAACACCAGTTTGGAATCTACCAGCCACGTCAGGACGTCGTAAACCGGGATTACCAGGTTTCATTCCGACACGTTTTTCCTCTCCGTACCGCGAAAATCCTGTTGGCGACGACCACAGCACAATGAGTCTTGTATTTAACTAACATCCTGTCTGAGGCGCCGCAGGGGAGCAGCCCGATATGGATTTACTGATGTGGCTTCTGGGTGGCAGCTTCTGCATCTGCATCCTGCTTCCAGCTGGCAGAGGGATGGAGCGAACTGTCAAGGAACAACTGCTGCTTTTCTTCTCCTGCGACTCGGTGACAAACGGTTGGACTCAAATCAAACAAGACCGAGCGCCATTACAAGAGTCGTTGTTGAGATTACTGCTCCAGTGTTCCTATATATTCCAAAAATGGGGCAAATTATTGCTTTAAAAATATTTCAGAAAGCATCAAGAGAGAATACGGCTTAGAACTTCAGCCACCAAAATGCCAAGTTTTCTCAAAATATTGTTTTAAACACATCCAGACACCCTGACGGAGATTTACTCAGCTTGTCAAATACCTCAAGACATTATTTAAAAACATAATATCTGAGTGTTAGCACTGCCAGACATGAAAACAAATGTCGTCCCGCTGAGCCGAAGAGAGCGAATCCACAAAATCTGTTTCCACTCGACACGTTTCGCCAGCCAACACCAACTTTTATGCTTTCATTTCACATTAAAAACAAGCAGGAACTGCAAACAAAACTAAAAGAAAGATTGCTTGAGCAGACACTAACAGCAAGATGTAATGGTTTCTGTGCGACGGGCCTGGACACAGTCTGAGGAGGGTTTGTTGACGTTATCCAACGTGGTGAATGTCACTTTAAAGCAGCAGAATGGCATAATTACTTCTACGCTGGAGTCACGTGGTATTATTACTTTCAAACTGCTTTATGAAGCTTTTAACACTCGCCAGAGCAGAGTCATTAATCACAGCAAAGCCGCAGAAAAATTAGGGAGAAGTGCCAGCTGCTAATGAAATACTCTTCTGTGGAACAAGCCCACAAAATTGATTTTGCATATTCATCATCATTATCACAGCGCAGACTGTCATATGCAGGTATCTGGTTAGCCGTATGCTAATAGTTCTTATGCTTTTTTTAATGCTTTCTAAATCCTCTTAGGCAAACATGGATTTTGCCACAAAGTTTATTGACTGAGTGAAGTCAGTCGGAGCACTTGGCCTTGAATAACCCCCAACTGGCTTGTAAAGAAGTATTAATTTTTCATTTCTGTGCACTAATTCCGCCGACACTTGACTTCAAGTTTGCGAGTTGTAAATTTCGACTTTGGAAGAGTGCAAAAAAGGCCAAAAAGCAATGATGTAAAGCGTCTGGACTGGTGAAAAAAGAACGGTGCGCCTCATATATCCAAGAAACAAACCAGTCAGTCTCTTGAAAAGCAGACACAGATGAAAATAGACCCCATCAGTACACAAAATAGGCCTCCAGCAAACCACCAGACAATCCCACAACCCAAAATGACATTTGCTCCGGTGCTGCCTCCACTTAAAGGCCGAGCAGCGTCTCGCAGTTTATTCACGAAACCGAAGAACACACACAAGATTATACAGAAGGTGGAGCTTCCTGTTTAGGATGCAGGAGAAGCTTCTTTCTGGACACCTGCTTGGACGGATTGAGAAGTGTTTGAGAATGTGGCCAGGAAGCTAATCTTCAGCTGCAAAGTCAGAAATCTCCAACCGGGAGCCCGTTTGAAGTTGGAGGATGCAGCCTTCCGGGAACTTTTGAAAGGCTTTGGTTCCGCTCTGTGAAGGTTAAAGCTCCTCGTTTACCTGCCACAGTGTCACCTCCTGCTGAAATGGGTATTAGAGCGACACAAAGCTACATAAAGACAAAAACACCGTGTCAAGAGGAGCGTCGGAGCATTAATCGACACCCTGCAGAGAAACAAAGATCCACTGTGAGGAGACTTTTCCTTTCCGCCGCTGCTGATTCACATCCTCCATTCTAGTTTTTCCCCTCCTATTCAAAGTCATTCATTCTTCTCTCTGTCACTCTCCCGATTGCAGCGTCCTCCCACACACTTCTTCCCTCTGTTGTAAATATAGAGGCCTGGATGGGTGCTGCTTTATTTAGCTGGCAGATGTGCAATTATGCAGGACCACAATCGCACTCCGGGGCCCGAGACTCGAGGCTTGTCACATCCTCTCTCTGCCCGTTTGCTTTTTCTTTTTCCCTCCCTCGGTGTCTGCTCTTACCCCTTCTGTCCTTCCCCTGTTTTTTCCACTACCGAAAAGGTCGCCACCTCGAGTCAAAGTGTCGTGTTCGTGTGGAAGCAGAGGGAAACATCACACCTACTCGCCCTGGTTTCTCTGACATAACCTGCTGCACCTGCAAAACCATGTGGATGAACAGTTATTTCACCCCCCACTCCACAATTTGAAAAACATACAGACTGGGTTTTCATTTTGCACACTCTAAAAGGAGTGTAAAGTGCGTTCTCGTGCCCCTCGGCTGCCCTGATTCGTCTAAAAGTTTCCTTCAGGGTCACAGCTGGAGCATTTACTTTTGAATCTAATTTCTTCCACTTTGGTTTGTCTTTGAAAGCATGAAGGTCACTCATCAAGTTCAGCTTTTCATCCATTTTTTCCTCGCTCGGCTCTTGTTACATGTCACCTTGCAGCTTTACTTCTGTACTTTTCATCTCTCTAGTCATTTTTTCATTATGTTGCCGACACTTTGTTCTTCCACTTTAAACACGTCTTGCGCAGCGCATCGACACAGGTGATGTTCCAGATCTTTAAAAGTGGCCTCGCAGTAAGAAAACAGCCCAACGCTCCCCCTATCTGACTGTCTCACCCCAAGCCGGACTGACTAATGTGGAAGGTATGTGCTGAGCCTACAACCTTCTGCCGGCGTTGGCCTCTGGAATTCTAATTCACATGAGGAACGCCCAACTTCAGCAGTCACACCAAATCCTGCTGCCGCTGTGGCCCATTCTTTATTTGTAATCCCACTGTTTCACTTCGTCCATCATTTACGCATGCTTAGCTTCAAGCAGAGCAGAAGGAGACGGGGTGGCAGGCCAGGTCTGAGCGAGGGCTGGGAGAGAAGCTAAATCTGGGCTGGAAATCAAAGAGTGTGGGGTTTGGAGGGGATCAAAGAAATGAGGCCACACAGGTTTCAGCCTAAACCACAAAGATCAGCAGGAGGAGTCACAAGTCAGACTGATGTGTTCAGTTGTAATGAATGGCTCTGACCTTCTGCTAAAGTTTACTAAAAGGCATCGCTGAGTGCTACAATTCAGCCAACTTCACTGGATTTAACTGTCATATATGCTGTATATATTTTACAGTGCTTTTATTTTGTTGTAAATGTGTACTGTGATATTTTGCATATTACATTAGTGTTTTTGAAGGGGAAAAAGTGTC